>NW_026990972.1:167500-302398 GCF_036250125.1 Pseudopipra pipra
TTCCTTAGCCTGGATCACAGGACAGCCAGAGAATCCACTGACTGCCATCAGTCTCTGCTGGCTTAAGATGAAAACACGAGTCAAATATACTTAAGACACATACATAAAACGTTTTTTAAAAAATCAGCAGCTCTGAACTTGGTCAGTAACAGGTGCTGTGACCCAGAATAGGAAGGAAACCTGATTTCCAGCATTTCAATGGGCTGATGAGTTCTCTGAGGACCTTCCTCCAGAGAAGAAGGTCAGAGAGAGTGTGTGACAGCAGCTGTTTTATGTGAAGACTTTTCTCTGAGTATCTTCATATCTCACATCAGTTTCATATAGGCTTAATAGGGTAGATGGTGGAAAGATTTTTCCTAATGAGTACGTGGTTAATTTGTGTCTAGAAATGTGAAAAATCATATTCCTGGAAACTGGGAGATTGGAGAGTGGGGTTTTTTCCTCCCTGCACAGCCAACCGCAAACAATGCTTTGAAAACTCTACCCTGTCATTTCTGGTTTCAAAGAAGAAAACATTTTTCCTTCTAGAAAATGGAAAGCTGTAAGGCACAGTCACCCTGATCTGCAGTGTGCCAGCACACAAGTGGTAACGGCAGGAAGTGGCAGGAGCATCCGAGGGTGTGTGCAGCTGCACTGCTGGAGGGATTGCTTGTGCAGGCAACAGAGTTGGCATTCTCATACCTGTATCCCAGGGCACCAGCTCTGTTACCCAGAGCCAGGAGTGTGCTTGGTAGAGAGTTTTAGTGCTATGTTCAGGATATGCTGCACAGCATATCACCTGTGATATTAATCACCTTGTGAATAATGAACTGTTGAAAGGCAGAGGTGCCAGCCAGAACTAGCTTGTATTAAACTTGTTAGTAAAATAGTGACTCTAACCCAGTGAGTTGGGAACTGATGAAAACAAAAAAAAGATGAAATTGCACACATCCTCTTATGTGTTCCCATGGTTTGGGGATTGTATGTACACAGCGGGTGCCTGTTAATTATTAACAATACTGTTTATCTCTGTTTCTTGGCCTTTCTGCTAAGGTTAAGTGCTATGTGAGCTGGTAGATGCATGTCCTTTAGCAGAGGTTATCTATCCTGATCAGAGAGAGCTCTGAAGTAATTGTCAGCCACTTGTTACTCTCTTTCTCACTCATGTCAAATAGATAAAAGTTCAGCTCCTTCCCACCAGGAGTAGAATCCATTGTCTTGCCCCGGGGAAGTCGAGCATGGCCTAAAATAGGGCATGGCTGGCTGTTGTACAGGGCCCCCCAGAGATCCCTCTCAGCCCAAACTCCTCCTTAACAGGACACATCCAGCAGATGCCTGGCCTGGGATGGGGTGAAAGCTCAGGAGTGAGTTGAGGGAGTTCTCCAAAGCACCATGTTACAGCCTCAGAGCAGTGCAGTTCATCTTACCTCGAGCCAACTGCAGCAGTCAACCACTGGTTGGAGGGGATTTTTTTATTTTTTTTCCCCTTGCTCAAAGTGAACAGAAGAACATGATAAGAGCAGTTTTATAGCTAGTGAGTGCATTTGATTTCCCTTTCCTTGATGACAGACTGATCAGTTGACAGCTTTTATTTGCATGAAGATAGACTTTTCTAGGAGTTTCTTTTTGGAGCATCAAATTTTAGGAAAGACCAAAGAAAATAGCTCCAGCCTTCTAGTCATAGGACCAGGATTTGTTCATTAAAATGCTTCCTCCTAAATACTGGTGCTGTCTCTTCCAGGCTGGTCTCCAGAGGTGGTGGAGCTCTGCAAGAAGTATCGAAACGACTCTGTGGTGGCCATTGACCTGGCTGAAGGTCAACCTTCAGAGACCCTGAAGGTGGAAAATGACTCTGAGCATAAGAAGGCTTATGAGGTTTGTGGAATTAAGCATCTTAAAAGAAATTACAAGAAAAATACATATTGAGGGGACATGTGTGAAGGGACAAGCAGCACGTTTTTCCAACTGCGGATGGCTGGGACAACTTAGAAATGCGTTGCAGCTATTAAAAACAGAAATGTTTGTTTATATTTCCTAAATGATTAAAGGCAGGCATCACTGCTTAAACATGGTCTTGGAGCTGGGGCTTGGCATGCTACCCTGTAGCACTGAGCGTGACACAAGTGACATGGAGCCCAGATCATCCCCCACCCCGCTGCTGTCAACTCCTGGGGTTCAGTGGAACCATGGCCAAGGTGGAAGAGACTGACCTTTCCAGTCTGCCAGAAATCACCCAAGTAGCTGAGAGGAAGCTGCACATTTGAAGGGCTTTTATCTGATCATCTCAAAAACAAACACTGTAATAGCTTCAGGAGCCTGATCCCAGACTCTTACTAGACCTCAGCCTTTGCAAAGGTTCTAAGGGAAAGTCTTGTTCCTCTTTGCTAGTGGGAATTTGGGGTTGTTATTCCCCTCCATCAGTGGGGGAGGAGGTTGTGCACTCCCACTGGCAAAAAAGACAGTGGTTTGTAAGCAGTGCTCAGGTCTGAAAGCATGTGGGGCTTCCTGGGGTCTTCACCCCATTAGTGGGAGCTGATACAAAGTCTGCCTGCACTGCTGTGCTGGATAAACAGAGTGATTATAAGCCCAGATGCAGGCACAGGGTTTTATGAACAAATGGGCAAGTGTGTCTTATCCTCCCTGCTGTGCCAGCAATACCCAGGTCCAACCTTCTCCATCTGAAGGGTGCATCTTGTCTTTGTGCCAGGGGCTCGCTCAGGCTCTGAGATGCTGAAGCAAACCCCACTCCTATCTGTATTAAGTAACTGAAAAAACACTCCTGATTGCAAAACCCTGAAGGACTTTCTGTGAGGAGTGGCTGCTGCGGGATGGGGCTTGCAGCCTGCCTGCTGTTGCCAGCTGGGTGGCCCTTCTCCAGCAAGCCAGAAGCCAGGCTTCCCTCGAGGCTGCATGGCTTCCCAAAGCCCAGGTGGCCTCTGGGCCACCCTTGCAAAGGATTTTTCGGGTTGGTCATGGAGCTGAACCGAAAGCTGCACCTGCAGGGTCCTCTCGGCTGGGCTGCCTCCACCCCAGCCCCTTACAGGAGGGAGGTGCTCAATGTCAGAGCATTTCTTCATCTCTGCCCTGGGGGGGGCTTCTAAATTCCCCCACGTGGCTGCAGCTGGCCAAAAAGGTAGAAGTTCCACAGGCTGGAACTGCTGCAAGGTTCATGCAGAAGGACAGGTGGGTGGAGGAAGGGGAGCTTGGAGCTTGCTACTGTCTGGAGAAGAGGCAGTGATGAGCTCACCCAAAAAAGCCCTTGAGGAGCCTGGCTGGGCTCCAGCAGAAGGTACCAGGATTTCTCAGTGTCTCTGTGGCTCTTCTCTTGCAGCCCTTGGAGTGCAGAGCCTGTGACCTGTGGGCTCTTGGCACAGAGCCCTGTTGCTTGCTGTGCCATCCCAGGGGTTTGCTGCTCTCGCTGCAGGTGGTGGGACAGGAACATGTTCTCCCTTGTTTTGCAGGAAGCTGAGAGATGTGGGATTCATCGCACTGTCCATGCTGGGGAGGTTGGACCCGCTGCCATGGTCAAGGAGGTACGAGGAGTTCCCGAGTCAGGGCAGAGAGAGGGGCTGGGCTGGGAAGTGCCCTGCATCCCCTGCAGCAGGGAGAGGGGTGTCCCAGCCCTCTCTGTATCCACAGCACAGCAAACACTGGGGACAGGGCGCAGTGGCTGGAAAGGGCCATCCCAGAGCAGGGGCAGTGGCGGGGGCTGTCCCCATGGTGGGACAGGGGTTTCAGGGCAGGCAGGAGCCGAGCTGGTGCTCGAAGGCTGTGAGTGGTTTTCCTGTGCTCTTTTTAGGCAGTTTATGTCCTGAAGGCCGAGCGTATTGGCCATGGATACCATGTCCTGGAGGACCCTGAGCTCTACAAGGAGCTGCTGAGAACAAAGATGCATTTTGAGGTAAGGATGTGTGGTGGGAGCATGACAGCTGCTGAGTGGAAAACCAGCCCTTGTGTGGGCTGTGCTATAGCCAGGGGCACGACCTGACAGCCGAGTGCTGACCACACGTATGGTAACATTGCACTGAACTCAGCTGCCCAAAGCTCCACAGCAGAAATGGTGGGACACCTCTCTGTTTACTGGAACCTGTTGCAAGGAGCAGCAGTGCACACAGCAGCTTGTGGGAGGCTCGTAGCAGAAAGAATGGATTCTGGTGTGGTCGAGGATAAATTCTGGAGGGATTATTCACTAGTTTATATACCTCAAGTCTACAGGCTCCTCCTTCCACAAATCAGGCTGCTATACCAGAGCAAGTCTGGTTAGAGGTGGAAATGCCTGAGAGTTACTGTGCATGTGCAGAATTTTTTTGTCTTTTCCCCAGAATGGTCATATCCAGCAAATAGATGGAATATATGTGTATATACTTAATGATATTGGTTTCCAAACTGTGGTTGGCACATTGCTGGTGACTGACTGGCCACGGGAAACATCCCACTGGCTCCTGCTGCTGTCATGTGGGTTTTGGGCTCTTTGCATCCATGTCCTGGGATGTGCACTCATCCATCAGAGTAGCACTGAGGGGCAGCTGTGAACAAAGCTCTAAGCCTGTATCTGGCTTTACCAGTGTGCTGAGCTATCTGTGTCCACAGCTGGGGTTCAGGTCTGCGTGCTTGATTCTGCTTTTCATACTTAACTCCCCC
Source organism: Pseudopipra pipra (assembly GCF_036250125.1). Taxonomy (NCBI): domain Eukaryota; kingdom Metazoa; phylum Chordata; class Aves; order Passeriformes; family Pipridae; genus Pseudopipra; species Pseudopipra pipra. The sequence continues at coordinate 172,121 of NW_026990972.1, forward strand.
AAACAGGTCTACCCGTGGTCCAGTTATCTCACTGGAGCATGTTCTCCAGACTTCACCAAACACCCCGTAATACAGTAAGATTTCTCAATTATATGCAATCTTAAATAACCAGGATTTGGGTTGCTTTACTGCTTTATAAAGCTAAGGCCCATTTAATTATGTAGGACAGTGTGGCACATCCTTGTCCTTTTGCACGGGGGGAGCTGGTGGAGCTGGAGGGGTGAAGGGGTCCCTTGGGTTGGCTGTCCTGTCCCCCCTGCTCTGAGCTGTGGGGCATGAGGTGCTGCACCCCAGCCACTACTGGCAGGTCAGTGCAGAGCTGTGGGGACAGAAGCCACGCTCCATGTCTGTCTCCAGCAGTTCCAGCTGCAGGGACAGCCCTGAGGTCTTTGCTTTTACTGCGTTTCACCCTGAGAACTGTACAGCGTCACATCCAGTGCTTTACCCACCACTTCAACCCCATTTCCTTACAGATTTAAGAAGGATCATGCCAACTATTCTCTAAACACGGATGACCCCGTCATCTTTTACTCCACCATTGACAAGGATTACGGCATAGTCAAGGAATACATGGACTTCACCAAAGAGGAGTTCAAGAGAGTTGTGAGTCAGCCCTGGTTGGGTGCTCTGATGCTGTCCTGGTGCAACCCAGAACAACCTGCCAGTTTTTCTTTATGAGCTGAAGAATTTTTAATGGAAAACAAAAAATGCTGTCCTGGCCTTGTAAGCAGGAGGCTGAGAGGGTGCTGAGCTGGCTGAAGGGGGTTCTGGAGCACTGTGGGGAGCAGGGTGTGGGCTCAGGTTGGGCTCTGAGGGGCTGCATCTCCCGGGCTGACTGCCTCAGTCTGTGTGGGGAACGGGTCAGAGTGGAAATTGTCCTCTGAAGGTCTCACAGCAGGTCTGAGCAGCAGGAAAGGTAGGTGCCTCTTGCTTTTTTTTTTCCCCATATTTGGAACTGCAGGTCAGTTATTTCAAGGCCTGGCCCAGGAATGAGCAAGATTCAACAGGTATGAAAGTGCTTGCAGTTTTTCCACTTACAACATGAGGATGCAACACCTGAGCTGGAAACAAAATGACTGCTGGTCACTGTTTTGGCACACACAGTCATTTATGTTTCTTGCTTACATCCTTGATCTTCTAATTATCCACCCAAGACAGAAAGACAGGGTAACTGCTGGGGGTTTGACTTACCTGTTACCAAGTGAACCTTCCTGGTTTGAGTCAAGTCCTGGTGAGCAATTCCACCTACATGTCTTCCAAGATACTTGACTTGGGAAGAGCAGGAGTATCAGGCCTCCTCTCAACTCTGTCTGGTGGAACAAATCCCTTTCTCCTACTGACCTCACTCTCTGGGTCTGGAAGGAGGAACAAGGACAGCTGTGAGCTCTGGGATCCTGGATCCACAGCTGTCCTCTCCTACTCTTGCAAAAGCCAAGTTGTTCCTGTGTAATAAAAGTCCCTGCACAAGACAGGTGACCAGGTTGAACTGCAGAGCCAGGCTGTGTCCCATCAGGCTGCCACCATGGCTGTGTCAGGAGAGGCTCTTTTCTGAAGGGGAGTTGGGAGAGTAGGAGCAGGTCTAAAGTGCATATCCCAAAAATCCCAAAGTATTTAAAGACTTTAAAGTATTTGCTTTGTGCCTGTCTCATTCCTCTTGGGACTGCTCTAGTGATGGGCCAGAGCAGTTGCCCTGTAAAACAAGGTCATGGAAATAAATAAATCTGAGTGGAAACTTTACACTTTCCCTCACCTGTTGCTGCTCAGAGCCAGATGTTGGGATGTGCACAGCCACATGTCCACGTCTGATATGTTTTAACGTCTCTCTTGTGTTCCCCCTCTTCTTCCCCAGAACATCAACGCAGCCCAGTCCAGCTTCTTACCTGAGAAGGAAAAGCAGGAGCTGCTCAACAAGCTGTATGAAGCCTATGGGATGGTCCCCAACACATAGTGACCTGTCCCTGTGAGCCAGCGTGGAGCAGGGCCCTTCTCTGTGTGCTGACTCCTCTGTGCCCGTTGGAGCTTGGGAAGGAGGTGCCCGGGGTTGGTCTCTATTCCTGGCAGCCCTGTGTTAACCCTTACAATGCTCATCAGAATCAGACTATCACATTCACCCACCTATACCCCACAAACTCTCCCAAATGGATATCCAGCTTCCTATCCTGCTGTTGTGCAAGCAGACTGGATCTGCCTGCTGGCCTGACTCCCTTCTCCATCTGTCAGTGTTTCTGTACTGCAAACGCAAACAGAAGAACCTCCCCTGCTTTTTTTCCACCCACTCTTTCCCTGTTTTTCCTGCCCTGTCCCACTGACCTGCCTGGCCCTTGTTTGCGGTGCCAAAATAACCACCTTTAACTCTGACTGTGGTCTGGGTTAATCTTCACCCTTGCAGGGAAGAGGCGTGTTAGTGCTGGCAGGGAGTGAGCAGGTGTTTCAGACACAGAGGCTTTATTCCTGTCCCTGTGGGCAGGAAGGTTTGGTCACAGCTCTGTTTACACAGGGTTAGTCTTGTACTAACAAGACTGGAACAAGAACAAACTGGAAGCTGGTGCCCCTACCTATACGCAGGTCTGAAGGGCATTTAAAACAAAACACATTTTTTTTGGCATCCTTTCTTGGACAAGAGCTGTATTAGGCCGCCCAATGTCACTGCAGGTGACAGCAGTGCTCACAGCTGGCCACGACCATGCTCGCACATGCATAGGAAGTTGGAACATAATTTTACCATTTTGGGCCAAAATCCGCCTTGTGGGACTTTTCCCAGTTTTGTACTCATCCTGGAGAATTCCTGTGAACTGCAGTTTGATCTTCTTCTACGTTCGTTTAGGACTTGGAGAAGCCATGGTCGGTTGGCTGGTTTAAGAGTTTTGCCCTCTTCCTGATTTGACATAATCATTAGGCACTCCTAAGGCTGAAAAAGTAAATTAGCTAGGGCCCAGTGTTGACTTGGGTCCCACCTCATTGCTTCTCTCACTCAACTACAACACTGGCTCCAAGTCAGATCTTCGCTTTGGTGGAGAATTTATACAGAAAAATTCACCGAAAATTCCTCAGTGATTTTTGTGCATAATAGTGTTTTTACTTAATAAGCAATACAGCTGTGCATCCAGAGAAGAGGCCATAATTTTCTGACATGAGTGTGTGGTGTGCTTTAGCATCCCAGGTGTCTGCTAAGATGCTTACTCCAAAGATACTGTACCAAAAAGTTGCCTTTGACAAGGGGCCGTGGTCACCATTACCACAGACAGACCACGGACAGGTCCAGCCTCATCCAGCAGGAAGAGTGTTCTGGGAGTATTTCCATTCTTTCTGGGCTTCCATATTGGTCTTCTGAGTAAAATACTCATCTCTGAAGTACGTGGTGCATATATACACATAGATAGATGAATAAGAGAGAGTGATTTTCTTATTTTTATAAAGCAAAAAATAAAGTATCCCTTTTAGAGACATGATTGCAGTAAGAAACAGGCCTTTTTTGGGTAGTTTCTCTCCAAAAATTCTTTCTGAAAAAGAGTTTCTTGTTTGGATTCTGGACAGTTGATTGTTAATCCTGTTTAATAAAAAAACAGATTTTTATTAAAGGTAAATCCTTTTGCCTTTTTGTTCAAGGGTGACTGTTAGGAACTGTCGTCCCTGCTCTTCAACATGCGCCCTGGTGCCCCAGCTAGACCACAAGGGTCCACTGGTAGATGTGAGGGGGGCTTTGGCAACCTGATTCCTGCCTTCTTTTGTTGCCAGCCAGAAGGAAGCTTGCTCCTTTGCCAGACAGCCAAGTTGGATTTATGGATGCAGGTTGTACCCGTGTCCTTTTCCCTTCGGTAATCAAAGGGATGTGTAACCCCCCCTTGAAGCAGCAGCACCATCATTGTGTACTTTCACTTTTTCTGGTGTGTATCAAAAGTAATTCACAGGTTTTTTCCCCTGTCTCCTGAGTTTTGTACCATTGGTTGATGCTCAGAACCAGAAGAGGGACAGCCTGGACTGCACCATCAAGGGACAAAGGGGAGTGTTTGCCAAGTGACTTTGGATCATTTAGTGCTTGGTTTGAGCTTCCAGAGGTCTGGCATGCCATGTGTTCAACTGAAATGGAGGGCTAGGAGCATCATGGGAACAAAGGAACCTCAAACACTGCCAAAACTCAGGGAGACAAGTATCCCTGTGATTTACTTAGATTCTGAGCACAACATTTTCATCTGCAAATCATTGGTGAGTGCCCAGAGATCTCCCAAGATGGGTTTGAAAGGTCTCAGGCACATGAGCACTAGAGAGGGGCTAAGGAGCTGTGACCTCAATGGTGTGCAGACTGAGGACAGTACAGGACAGCCCTCAGAGGGCTTGAAGGGAGGATTTAGAGCCGGTGGATCCTTTTGTCATAGCAGAAGAGAGCCTGAGAAAGAAAGAATTAATGCCAAGTGCAGCTGGGGAGGTCCCGAGTGGACATGAGGAAAAAGGAATTTCACTCCGTGGAAAATGCTGGGCTGCAAAACGTCACCCAGTAGGAGTCTGGATGAACCCAAGGCTTTGTGTGTCCAGGAAGAGCCAGGGAAGACTCAGAGATGTCAGTGCAGGAAGGTGCCAGCCAGGTGGGGCAGCCGGGGGATGACGACAGCCTGCAGGGAAAGGGGCAGGGCATGGACAGCGTAGGACAGCCTGGGCTGGAGAGGAGACAGGGATGGGGAGAAGCTGAAAGGCCCTGACACAGCCACCTTCTGCAGGCCTTTGGCCATGGCTGCTGTCTGTGCCCCTGATGCCATGAAGAGACGAGTGGCCCTTGCAGCCCTGGGGCCTCCTGGCCTCCTTGTCCCTGCTCACCAGCCTGACATGTGCCACCCCATGGGCCTGCCCTTGGCATTGCACATCCCACATCCCAGTGCCCCAGGAAGAGCCCTGAGGAATGAGGCAGGGACAGGATCTGCCTTCCCAGGGGCTTGGGGTCAGGCCTTGGCCCATTGGATGAAGGTTTATTCAGCTTTAGAACCACCTTTCCCTTGCTTGTCCATCCTTATCATCACTGTCTGCAGTGTTCTGCTCTAAATGGAACGTGGGGACACGTTCTCAGTTGTGCCCCTCAGTGAGACTCATTAGCACTACAAGAAACTTCAGTGTTTCAATCTCATTTTGACTTCTGAAAAAGTTGTTTGAACTTCCTCTCAGGGACTGAGTCTCATGTAAACAACGCCAACCCCCTCAAGGGTCATTAAATGCCTCCGGGCAGTTGCTGTGCTGCTGAGCTGGGCCGGGCTTCAAAGAGACAGCTCTGCTGGTGAGCAGCTCCTCTGCACAGCCCAGCAGGGTTGAGGGCAGTGTCAGGGCAGCTCAGGGACACCAACAGGGCACAGACAGAGCTTCAAGGGGCTCAGCACTGGCAGAATGGCTGAGAGATCCCTGCAGGAGGAATCGTGGCAGGGCTGCACACGGTGAGTCTGTGGCTGCAGGGCAGTGCAGGGGCAGCACCTGGAGGCATCTCCTAAAGCTGGCTCAGCCCCAGCTGATGGGATGGGTGAGGAGGGGGCAGTCTGGGGGCAGTTTGGAAGAGCTGTGAAGCTGGGGGTGCAGCCAGGGGTGCCCAGGGCTGTGGGGCAGAGCAGGGTCCTGCATCCCAGGGTGCTGTGCTGGGCAGGGACTCTGCTGCCTGCCAGGGGTAGCTCTCAGCCGGTCCGGGGAGCTGCTCCCAGGGCTGGGGCAGAAGGGCAATGGGCAAGGAACAAACCTGGCAGCTGAGGAGGATCTTTTCCCTGGCTTGGTGATGCAGGGTCAGACCTGCTCACAGCTCCAGAACACTACACCATATTTAATGCTGAATTTTTTGCAAAGCTCAGAAAAGACAGGTGCTACAGGAAAGGAATTAGTGCTGAGGTGTGTTTCCTGCTTAGGCACTGTAGCATAGACATTGTTCTCTCGGTTTAGGAGGCTGCACTGATATTCCAACTCTTTTACTCTCAGACATGAATATTTCAGGCAGGATCAGAAATGAGCAAAGGATCCTGGGCAGTGCTGAGTCTTGCCTTGGGGTGGGCACTCTCCTGTGCCAGTCCTTGGCTTCTCTGCGGGAGGGCTCCTGTCCTGCTCTGTCCAGCACAGCTGCACCTCTGGGCTGGCACAGGGGAGAATTCACAGAGCTGCCCTTTTAAGCAGCACTGCCTTGCTCACAGCACAGACCTTGGTGGGGTTTTTAGAAATGGATCTGTGTGTGAAGTCATCTTCAAGGCAGCCCAAAGGAAAGTGCAGGGCAGATTGGAAACAGACTGAGAGGCACTGCAGCTCTCCTGGCTCTGCAATAAGCAATGGAAAGCTCAGCCTTTCTGCCTGTCCTGTCTCAACATTCTTCAGATTTGTAATCGGAAAAATTTTCCCCTAAAAAAGCAGCTGTTATGACTGTAACCAAAAAACCCATTTCAAAGTATTTTAAGGATACTCTGTGCCTCTCTTCTACAGCCCAAATTGCTCCAAGACAACAGTACAGGAATTGAACTTTTCCATCAAAACTGGGTTCCATGTGACATCCCCTGTGATCATGAGCGCTGCCCCAAACCAGCTCCATGTCTGCACTGCAGCAGAGCAAAGCTGAGTCCTCGGCAGCATATGGCCAGAGTTCCTGCTCCTCACAGCACCCTCAGAGAGCACAAACCAGAGAAAAGAAATGCCTTGACTTGAGGGGATTTCCCTGAAAACTGCACTGGCTTTGCTGAGAGGGGGCTGTGTAGCACTAAGTCTGATGAGAAACTTGTTTGAACATGTCTTAGGATGGCTCTTTGTGGTCTCTTTGTAAACACGTGTTTCTTCTTCCCAACACCCCCCTGTGAAGCTATTGTCTCCCACACAAGGTGTCCTGAGGTGTCCCATTGGTCCCCTGTTAACCCCTTCCTATTTTCTGTTGACCCCTTACCTGATGGTTTCTTTTGTGTGACCCTGAACTCGTTATTGGTCCCCTTTGACCCTCCTAAAATCTTTATAAACCCCTTCCCAACAATAAACACTCTCTTGCCTCCTCTACACGCCCGGTGTGCTGTCTCTGTGCCTGCCATGGGGCCACGTGAGTGGTGGGGGGAGGGGGGAGCACCTCTCCCCTCCAGGCTCGGGGCCTGAAAAACCCTGTCGCTGGAGTCCCCTTTCCCCGTCCTTTCAAGATGTCGGAATGGTCCTTCAGATGGAGAAGGAACCACAACTGGACTCTCCCACGTCGAGGATGGGGAAAGGGATCCAGAAGGGCTGTCTTAATTGTTCCCTGCGCTTTCCTTTTCTGAACAGACCCGTCCTAACGAACAGCAAATTTGCAACAGCAGCTCCATGCCCCAGTTCCTCCTACTGGCATTCGCAGACAGGAGGTAGCTGCAGCTCCTGCACTTCTGGCTCTTCCTGGCAATCTCCCTGGCTGCCCTCCTGGCCAACGGCCTCATCCTCAGCGCCTTAGCCTGTGACCACCACCTGCACATCCCCTTGGGCTTCTTCCTGCTCAACCTCTCCCTCACAGACCTGGGCTGCATCTGCACCACTGTCCCCAAAGCCATGCACAATTCCCTCCATAACACCACAACCATCTCCTACACGGGATGTGCTGCCCAGGCTTTTTCTTTCTATTCTTCATCTCAGCAGAGTATTTCCTCCTCACCATCATGTGCTACGACTGCTACGTTGCCATCTGCAAACCCCTGCACTACGGGACCCTCCTGGGCAGCAGAGCTTGTGCCCACATGGCAGCAGCTGCCTGGGCCACTGGCATTCTCTATTCTCTGCTGCACACAGCCAATACATTTTCCCTGCCCCTGTGCCAGGGCAATGCCCTGGGCCAGTTCTTCTGTGAAATCCCACACATCCTCAAGCTCTCCTGCTCACACTTAGGCTACCTCAGGAAACTAGTGATTTTTGTGTTTAGTGCCTGTTTAGGGTTTGGTTGTTCCATTTTCATTGTTTTCTCCTATGTGCAGATCTTCAGGGCTGTGCTGAGGATCCCCTCTCAGCAGGGACAGCACAAAGCCTTTTCCACGTCAGTCTTTGTCAGCACTGGCACATTTGCCTACCTGAAACCCCCCTCCACCTCCTCCCCATCCCTGGACCTGGTTCTGTCAGTTCTGTACTCAGTGGTACCTGCAGCACTGAACCCCTTCATCTACAGCCTCAGGAACCAGGAGCTCAAGGATGCCCTGAGGAAGATGATGACTGGATGCTTTGCAGGAGCAATAAAGTGCTAATTTTCTGCTGTGTAGCATTCAGAATGGGATTCCTTAATGGCCCAGCCTTCCTGCTCAGGATTTTGGTGGCGGACATCGGGTTCTTCTTGCAATAATTTTCTGTGCAATGAAATATTATTATGCATCTGCTTTCTAATTTAGTGTCTACCCATTGAATTTGACCCAGAGATGTACAAATGATGAATTGTGCTGTCTGACTATTTAAACAAAATAAAGGACCTTGCAGTGCCTTCTTTGTCCAAGACCCTTCTTCTTAGATGTTCCTAAAGGACAGCACCCTGCAGGACAGGGTGTATTTGCAAATGGGAAGGGGACAAGAATCCCAGCCCAGCAGCACTGCCAGGGAGCAGCAGTGCTTGGTCTTTCCAGAGCTGCTCTCTTGCCACTTCCACACTGTCCTCCTGAGCCCCTTTCTCGCTGTAAGGCCCGAGTGCTCTCTGAGCACAGTCCTGGGGGGTGGAAGCCCTTGGAGCACAGGCAGGGACAGGCCCTGGGAACTTGTGAAGCAGAGCTGGGCTCCCTTACAGCATCTCCAGGATGCTGTGGGATCTTCCGAGGGCAGTGCATGGACTGGATCACTTCTTCTGTGACCTTGCTCCAGGGCTGGGACTCTCCTGCAATGACACCATGACACTCCTGCTCTCTGCTTTCCAGGTTTCATTTTCAGAACCAGCCTCCCCCTTCCTGTTCACAGGGACATCCTGTGAGTGCTTCAGAGCTGCCATCCTGGGGCAACTCCTGCCCAGCGTGGGCAGGCACAAGGTCTCTCCACCTGCTCCTCTCACCTCCCCAGTGCCACTGTTTTCTGCAGCCTCCTCATCCTTGCCCAGCACAGCCCTCCTGGCACAGTTGGACACAGCCCTTGTTCCACACCTTCCTCGGGCACCTACCCAACCCCCTCAGCTCCAGCCTGATGGTCAGAAACCTTCAGGGCAGGGAGGCACTGTGGAAAATGCTGAGGAAACCCTTCAGCTGCACTCAAATCCCATTGGAGGGGTTGGTCTCAAGGAAGAAATCCCTCCTCATTTTCCAGAAACGCCAGGACAACCTGTGTTGTGTCCTGGGCACTCCTCTGGAAGTGTAGAATATGGAAAAGGTTTTGGAGTCAGGGATATTGAGAAGGCTGGGCAGTGTCACTGGGAGACCTCTCCCAAACAATTGGAAAGGCCAGAGCCATCCCAGAGCTTCATGGGGCCTTGGCAAAGGCAGACATGGAAGCAGTCTGCAAACGGGGCAGCAAGGAGGGTTGGCAGAGTTCCAGACTGCTCAGGCTCCGAAGGGGATAAGACAAGTCCTCCTGCACCTCGTAGCTCAACGCGACAGATTCTGCCATCAACTTTGTCTAAGCCTTCCCCCCACCCAGCCCCAAGCCGTGACACATGGTCATGTCTTGTCCATGCAGGGCAAACATGGACTCCTGAGCTGGTCATTTGATGTCCCTCCTTGGAGAGAAGAACAAGCCCAATGGCCTGGGGTGAGAGGCCAGTGCTGGGCCCGGTGCTGGCTGTGCCAGGGCACTGCTGGGTGCCCCCACCCTGAGCACTCCCACCCTTGTGCTGGTCACTGCTGTTTTCCTCTCCAGGGTGTTGTGTTGGGCACATCCTGGAGAGCAAAGTGGAAAGCAGATGGAAGCTTTCAGGCCCTGCCCTGAGGAGATGCCCCTGCAGGATGGCAGTGCTGCTGCAGAGGTCAGCTCTGTGCCAGCAGTGCCCGTGGCTGTCCCTGCCTGCAGTCCCTAGACAGTCCTGCAGCAGGACCGGAACCGACTACCCGAGCACTGAGGCCTCCAACAGCACAGGGCTTTGCAGGACAGTGTGGAAGGGAAGGGAGAGGAGGCCACGCAGCAGAAGGGCTGCTGCTCCCTGGCGGTGCTGCTTTGCTGGGACTCTTTTCTGGCCCAGCTCTGCACAGAGGCACCAACCCTGCAGCTGCAGAGAAGTAAGAGAGGAAAGATGTCAGGCAAAAAAGTCAATGCAGAGTTCTTTATTTGGTTTAAGCACACAGTGAGTACAATTCCCAATTTTTACAGCCTCTGGGCCAGGCTAGAAAGGCAAACACTGAATTGAAAATGGTGTTTATATATATATAAAAATATATATATACTTTCATATATATATATTTAAAGATTTTTTTGTGTGAACAAATTCTCACAAAAGTAACATCCCTACCAGGAGCAAAAAATAGAGAAGATGTGGTGGGCCTTTAATGAAATACATAACAGGATTGGCCTTTAATGAGGTACGTAACATGCCGAAGAGAGTTTATTGTTTCTGAAAAACACCCAGTTATGAGTTTCCTCAGGGCATCCTTGAGCTCCTGGTTCCTCAGGCCATAGATGAGGGGGTTCAGTGTTGGAGACACCACTGAGTAGAGAACTGACAAAATAAGATCCAGGGATGGGGAGGAGATGGAAGGGGGCTTCAGGTAGTAAAAGAATGAGGTGCTGATAAACAAGGAGACCACGGCCAGGTGAGGGAGGCACGTGGAAAAGGCTTTGTGCCGTCCCTGCTGAGATCCTCAGCACAGCCCTGAAGATCTGCACATAGGAGAAAACAATGAAAATGGAAAAAACAAGTGCTAAACAGGCATTAACCCCAATGAGCCCAATTTCCCTGAGGTAGCCTGAGTGTGAGCAGGAGAGCTTGAGGATGTGTGGGATTTCACAGAAGAACTGGCCCAGGGCATTGCCCTGGCACAGGGGCAGGGAAAACGTATTGGCTGTGTGCAGCAGAGAATTGAGAAACCCAGTGGCCCAGGCAGCTGCTGCCATGTGGACACAAGCTCTGCTGCCCAGGAGAGTCCCGTAGTGCAGGGGTTTGCAGATGGCAACGTAGCGGTCGTAGCACATGATGGTGAGGAGGAAATACTCTGCAAACATGAAGAAGACAAAGAAAAAGAGCCTAGGCAGCACATCCGTGCCCAGCATAGCGCCCTGGGGTGCAGAACCCTGCTTTGCCCCACAGCCCTGGGCACCCCTGGCTGCAGCCCTGGCTTCACATCTTCTTAAAACTGCCCAGAAACTGCCCCCTCCCAACCCATCCCATCAGCTGGGGCTGAGCCAACTTTAGAAGATGCCTCCGGGAGCTGCCCCTGCACTGCCCTGTAGCCACAGACTCACCATGTGCAGCCCTGCCAAGATTCCTCCTGCAGGGAGCTCTCAATCATCCTGCCAGTGCTGAGCCCTTTGAAGCTGTGTCTGTGCCCTGCTGGTGTCCCTGAGCTGCCCTGGCAGTGCCCTCAGCCCTGCTGGGTGGTGGAGAGGAGCTGCTCCTTGGCAGAGCTGTCTCTTTGAAGCTCTTCTTCCTTGCTAGAAGCTCCCTGTGTGCCAGGAGCCCGGCCCAGTTCAACAGCACAGCAATAGCCCCAAAGCCGAGGGTGGCACCTGCCAGGCTGCTGAGCAGGGACAAGGAGGCCAGGAGGCCCCAGGGCTGCAAGGACCACTTGTCTCCTCCTGGCATCAAGGGCACAGACAGCAGCCATGGCCAAAGGCCTGCAGAAGGTGGCTCTCTCAGGGCCTTTCAGCTTCTCCCCATCCTTGTCTCCTCTCCAGCCCAGGCTGTCCTACGCTGTCCATGCCCTGCCCTTTTCCCTGCAGGCTGTCGTCATCCCCCCGACTGCCCCACCTGGCTGGCACCTTCCTGCACTGACATCTCTGAGTCTTCCCTGGCTCTTCCTGGACACACAAAGCCTTGGGATCATCCACACTCCTGCTGGGTGACGTTTTGCAGCCCACCACTCTTTTCCATGGAGTGAAATTCCTTTTTCCTCATGTCCACTCGGGACCTCCCCAGCTGCACTTGGCATTAATTCTTTCTTTCTCAGGCTCTTTTCTGCTATGACAAAAGGATCCACCGGCTCTAAATCCTCCCTTCAAGCCCTCTGAGGGCTGTCCTGTACTGTCCTCAGTCTGCACACCATTGAGGTCACAGCTCCTTAGCCCCTCTGTAGTACTCACGTGCCTGTGATATTCAAGCCCATCTTGGGAGATCTCTGGGCACTCACTAATGTTTTTGCAGATGAAAATGTTGTGCTCAGAATCTAAGTAAATCACAGGGATACTTGTCTCCCCAAGGCCTGTAGTGGCAGAATGTGGGGCAGTGGCTTTGAACTGAAAGAGAAGAGTTTTATATTGGATAATAAAAGGAAAGATTTAACAATCAGGGCGGCAAGAACTGGAAGAGGTTTCCAGAGAAGTGGATGTCCCATCCCTGCATTTCTCCAAGGTCAGGGACTGTGAGTAACCTGAATTAGTAAAGGATGATACTGTCCATGTGCAGGGACTTGGACCAGATGACTTTTTAGCTCCCTTCCAAGCCAAATCATTCTGGGATTCTTTTGAGTCTAAAGTCCCAAACTCTTTCTCCAAAGAATTCCCATTTTTGAGGACATGAATTGCCATGTTTTTGGAGAAACCCTTCTAAGCCCCAATGGTAAAAAATTAATTGAAAGGAAGTTCCAAGGTATCTGTATGAAACTTGAAGCAAGTGGGTCAATGGCAGAACCTCTCAGGGTGACCTTGCAGCTGAAGGTTGGGGATTCAGCCTCGGGCTCTGAGACTCATGATGGGCAGCCAGAAAGGGTCTTTGGGGACTGGTTAAGACTTGTCCTGGGATGTCTAGGAAAGAACCAAAGCAAGGGGAGGATCCCAGTGGTTTCTGGAGGAACAAGCATGAGAAAACAGAGAGAAAAGAGGCTGAAAATGCTGGTCATGTTAAACGTCCCTGGCTGTGCCCTGCAAGTGATCCCCACAGCCTGTCCCCTTTTCTCTAATAATTCCATTGCCAAGAAGTTTCTGTGGGGAGGGACCTCTCTGCTCCTTGCACAGATTGTGGCCCAAGTTCCAGCCATTGCAGCAGGAACCACAAATAGTCAGGTCTTGTGTTCTTTGGGGGGGCCAGACTCTGCCCAGACTGGGGGAGGGTGTGTGTTGGAAGCACAAAAGAGCGCAGCAAATGCAAAGCTAAACACACAATATAGCCTGACTTTGTCCCTAAGTGGGGGATGAGAATTGGACACAACATCTGCAGGGAGAGATGGAGGGGTTTGTCATCAGGGAATCAGGGGTCCAGCGTGACATCACAGAACCTTTTGGAACCAAAGGGAACCAACGGGACATTGTGGAATCTCATGGAATCAAGGGGCCATTGTGACATAGTGGAACCACACAGAATCAAGGGGCCATTCTGATTCTGCAAGGCCTTCTGGAGTCAAAGGGACCATTGTGACACTGTGGAACCTCATGGAACCAAGGGTCCATTGTGGCACTGGGGAAAATGATGGAATCAGTGGGCCACTGTCACACTGCAGGGCCCTATGGAACCAAAGAACACTGGGAAACAGTGCAACCTCATGAATCAAGGAGCCATTGTCACACCACAGAGCCCCAAGGAATAAGGCATCCAACCTTTGCCTCAGATTTTGTCAACAATCAAATTTAAGGAATTATGGAAGTGCGATTGAACCACTTTTTTCCCCACTGGTTTTAATGATGGGAACAGTTTTATAAAATGAGTCATTTATTCTTACAAATGATCAGACAAAAGATCGAAATCAGAATTATTTACTAAACAATTCAAAGGTTAAAACTACAAGTAGTAGAGTATAAGGTAGGATTGTGCATTATATTGAAGCAATTATTGAAAAAGTTCTATTAAAGCTGACCAAAAGAAATAATTATTACGTAGAGATCTGATGTAACTCACCCAGACCAGAGGGCGTCCCCCCCAAAGCCAGGAATCTCCACACGTCTACCCCAAGAAGGGCTGTGTTAGAGGAACCTGCCTGGATGAAAGGGGACTGGACTTCTAGAGTAGGAAGTGCTTGGCTGCTCCTCACAAATGTACAGGCCAGTTACCAGCTTATCTGTCCCATTCAACTTCAAAAAGCAGGATGTGTGTTTGCAGTTGGGTGAACCAGGCTGGTTTAGCATCATCCAACACCAAAACCATTCCCATGGTGCCACCGGGGTAACTCGCAGATCTCACAGACAGCTTGCATGAGAGCTGGCACTGTTGACATTCTCTGATGGGATTTTAGGCCTTATCAGGGTAGGCCCTCCTGCCACCTGGGTCGAGAGGTTGGCTGTGCAAGTCCATCCTGGAGATGGACAGGTAGCCAACAGCTGGGCTGCTGAGTGACATCCAACAAGGGACAGGTGGATGGGACTGACCAGATGAAAGTGTCTCAGGTAGAGCTGGACTGGCAACACAAGGGTCAATTATTCCTGGCTCGTTGGGCCCAGGACACCTCAGGGCCTCAGGGAAAAGGTGCAACATCCAGCTGGGCTTGTGATCCAGGGCTGCATTTAACCCTGGACACCAACTGCCAGCTTCTCCAGATCTAGGAAACATGTGCTGCCATCAAACAGGCCAAGAGAGTAAAGCCCCCGTGGGGTGGGGGATGATGGTTGAGATAGAGATGTGGGCAGGCCTGGTAGATTGATCCCAGCACACTCCAGCTTGCCCACCAAGGCAAGCTCTACGTGCTGACAACGGTGGACACAACCCCTGGAGGGCACGAGACACACCCTGTGCCTCCCACCACTGCCCAGAACACCATCCTGGGCCTGGAAAAGCAAGTCCTGTGGAGACACGGCCCTCCAGAAACACTGGAGTTGGACAGTAGGACTCTTTTCAAAAACAACCTTGTGCAAACCTGGACTAGAGAGCTCGGCATGGAGTGGATGGATCATATTCCCTGTCAGGCACCAGCCTCTGGGAAAGTTGAATGGTAGAGTGGACTGTTCAAAACCACCTGGAAAGCAATGGGCAGTGGGACCTTCAAACCTTGGGATGTGCAGTTAGCAAAAGCCACCTACTTAGTTAATCCTGTCACCTCAAGAGAGAAAATTCCGGGCCAGTTCAGTGTCTAAGATCAGCTAAAAAGAGCAGGTCCTTTTATCAGACCCACAGGCCCAGGGCAACACGCACGACCCGTGTCCTCCCAGGCAATGGTTCTACAGTTTTAGAAGATGGTCTGTACAATGCCAGAACTCTCCAGCCCCCGGTTCTGCCCAGTTCTGACCCCCAACACACCCCTTGGGGAATTGGGTTTGGGGTCCTTTGGACCCCTTCTTCCTCATCTTTCTCTTCTTCACAGCACGTACAGTCCTTGGAGTGCCTCCAAAGTTTTGGGCTTGAAGGTTGCTTTGTCTCTTTTAGTATCTTGTTGACCAGGCCTAGGGTAAGATGTTTTTCAATAGAGGTGTCTTTCTACAATTCTACCTTGAGAAGAAATCTAAACATGCTAAAGGAATATAGAAAGTTTGAAATAAAATAGAGTAATAGGGTTGAGTCTGTGTAAACTACTATGCTAAAGAGTGGCATATAATACAGCTACATTAACATCTACATTTACTGCAAAACTATTTAAAAATCTGAAAAAACCAAATATCCAGAAAGCTTTAAGGCATCACACAAACCTAGTTAGTTGACTCTACCAGTTGAACTGGCCCTACCCAAAAAGAACCTCTCTGTACCATTGAAGAGGATAAAATCCCTGTGGTCCATGTGAGGAATATGTTAGGGAGGACAATTTGGAATTGTCCTGCCTTAAGCAAAGGCAAAGCCACCCATGGGTTTGTTTCTGCTCAAGGACTTGGGTGCCCTTGGTGGATGATGCAGAGGGATGAAGAAACACACTGTGTACCTCAAGGGGATTTGATTTTTGGGTCAGAACAGTCTGTGATGTTGAATTGTAGAATATTTTTTGCTGAATGATGCTCCCACTGTGTGTAATAACTCCCATGAACAAGGAGGTCTTTCCTTATGTACAGTTTTTTATTTTCTATGCTTTTGATGTTTTCTTAAAATAAAAGTCATGTTTACCATCCCTCCTTCTTCAGTAGCCCCCGAAAAGTTTTCTGGCTTCTCCGGCTTTGGGCTGGAACCCTCTGCCTGGAGTTGGAAGAGCTCTTGAAGACCAAAAGGGCCAAGGCTATTGTGCTGGCCTGGGACATGGGATGGCAGGGAGGGGCTGCAGAGCTCTCAGGATCTCCTGCAGAGCAGAGCAGGGCACACCAGGAACCTCCTTTCCCTTTTGCCAAGCACGTTCCCCCCTGGCTGGGGTTGAGTCCTCTTGGAGGTCCAGCTGCTGCTGTGCCCAGAGGGGCTGGGGCTGTGATGCCACTGCCCAGAGCAGCCTGCCCTGGACAAGGCTGTGGGGCCAGAGCCACATGGGTTGTGCTGGTGCGAGGTTCTTGGTGGTGGAGAAAGCTCAGGGGAGGTGGGAGAGCTTGGAGAGAGCTGGGCTGGAAAGGACCTGGGAGAGAAACCCATCCGTGTATATCTGACACTGTGTGACCATGCAGGGGGAGGACTCAGCCCAGGGGGGTTGTGGTGCAGAGCCAGAACCTGCGGAAGGGATTGAAAACATGCAAGTGCCAGCGAGAGGAGGCTGGTCTGTGCCCTTGGTGGAACAAATAGAGCAGAAAATTCTAGGTATGGCCTGGGCTGTGTAGGGGGGACTGTGGGAAAAGCAAAGCTCCCCTGCAGTTGGGGAATGCAGGAAAAGTCCAGAGCACAAAGAGACTCAATGACTTTGTTGGACACCAAGGCTGCAGGAGGGAAAGGCAGGGCTGCTGTGCACTGGGGAGCGGGGTTTAATTCCAGCAGACACTGATGTGGTGCTGAAGGACTCCATGGCTTCTCTGCCTGAGTCTTTCCTCGAAAGGTCTCTCAGGCCTCTGTGCTCAGGGAAGGGCTTCAGGGAGGAGAAGAGCACGTCTTGGCAGGAACCTCCTGAAATCCCCGAGGGACAAATGGCAGTGTCTGCCCCTGCAGGGCACTCAGCCTGGCCATGGCACAGGCTGGTGCTGCCTGGCTGGGAGCAGTCCTGTCAGAAGCTGTGGGTGGGCAGGGAGCTGGGCAGGAGGCAGGCGTGTGCCCTGGCAGCAAGGGAGGCCAGGAGCACCTGGGCTGTGGGACCAGGACACCAAGGACGTGCATTCTCCAGGTCACTGTGGCTGAGGAAAACTGAGGGAAGAGTTGTTATGTTTATAAATAGTATCGTGTTTACTTTTTGTTTGTGGGCAATGAAGAGAAACTTTCTGTGTTTCTAAGTCTCACCAGTTCCAGACCTCCCAAAGAACACAAACCTGAGGAGTTGTGGCTCCCACTCCAGTGGCACTTGGAGCTCCCTCCGTACCCAGAGCACAGAGCTCCCTTGTCCCACAAAGTCCTTGGAAAAGGAGGGATTAAGGGCGGGGGACAAGCTGTGGGGACCAGTTGCAGGGCATGGTCAGGGCTTTGGGGTGGTTGTGAGCCCAGTGCAGGACCCGGCACTTGGCCTTGTTGAACCTCCTCCAAGTGGCCTGGGCCCATGGATCCAGCCTGTCCAGATCCCTCTGCAGAGCCTTCCTGCCCTCCAGCACATCAACACTCCCCCCCACCCTTTGAACTGCCTGAGGCTGCACTCGATACTCTTGTGCAGATCATTGAGAAAGAGATTGAACTGCCCTGAGCCCAGTGCTGAGCCCTGGGAATACCACTGGATGGAACTCCATTCCCCACCATTCCTTGGGCCTGGCCATCCACACAGATGTTTCCCCATTGAACAGATGCTGCAGAATGTGTTTGATAAAGGTCCTGTAAGCCCAGAATATTGGGATGAGTGCAGATTTAGCTCTTCACAGCACAACAATTCATTCACTTCCTGTTTTCCTCCCTCTGTGGATCGAGAGATCTTGTGACTTCAATGTGTGACTCACTGTGTGCAAAGGGCAAATATGGACAGAATCCGGGGCAGGGAGCGTTGGGGGAATCTTGGAATCTGTACTTGAGGCAGAAGGTGTTTGCCATTGGTCTAAGACTGTGCGAAGTGGACTTCAGTGGATGCAATGTGGAGTTAATATACAGCAAAGGATTAAGGGTTTCTTTTTTTATTGAGCTCTGGTTTTGTTTGCTGGCAGTTAATGAACATCCCTCTGTGTCTCGTGCAGCTCTTTCTCCAAGTCAAGCAGGTGAGAGTTGGTGTCAAGGCGTTGAAACCTACAGGTCTAATCTTTAGAGGAGGAAGCTGAGATTTGCCCAAGGCTACTTTGAGTCCCAGTTATTTGATAAGGGAATGGTGGTGTGGGGATAGGGATAAAGTCTGATGGATTGTCAGGCATAAAGGGTCTTTATTTTGGTATCTATTCCCATTGAATTAGGAAGTGCCTGGGATCAATTACGACTGGGGACTGCTGATATCAATGTTAAAAAAGGGGAAAAGTAAAGAGGCCACAAAAAAGGACATCTTTTCCCATGGTTTTATTAACACAAGTTATTCACTTTGAATGCACTTCTGAGATCTGTCTGATTAACCACAAAAGAATTGAAGACTTACATCTAAATTATTCCCAGGGGCTTGTCTCGTTAAGATGGCATCACTGAAAAGAGTGTGTGGAGGGATGAGCAGACAAGGAGACCATCCCTGGGGTTGGGGAAGCAGAAACTCAGAGTCACTGGTTCCAACTGAAAAATGGACTGTGGGATGTTTCTGTGAGAGCCCCTAAAGGCTGTGCTGGTTTCAGGGGGAGTACAGCTAAATTTCTTCCCTGTGGCAAGTGCAGGGCGATGTTTTGGTTTGTGCTGAACACAGGGTTGATAATCACAGAATCACAGAACAGGATGAGTTGGAAGGGACCCACAAGGATCAGCCAGCCCAACCCTTAGCCCTGTACAGGACCATCCCCAAGGGTCACACCATGATCCTGAGAGGATCATCCAAACACTTCTTGAGCTCTGCCAGCCTCGGTGCTGTGCCCACTGCCCTGGGGAGCCTGGTCAGCACAAAACCACCCTCTGGGGAAAGAACCTTTTTCTAAGATCCAACCCAAACCTCCCCTAACACAGTTCCAGGTCATTCCCTCAGTCCTGTCCCTTCTCCCCACAGAGCGGAGCTCAGGGGCTGCCCCTCCTCTGCCCCTCCCCAGGAAGTTGTACCTGCACTGAGGTCTCCCCTCAGTCTTCTCTTCTCCAGCTGAACACAACAAGTGCCCTCAGTGTCCTCCCACGGCTTCCCCCCAAGGCACTTTCCCATCTTCTTTGCCCTCCTTTGGACACTCTCTAATGACTCAATTTCTTCCTTCCATTGTGGCCCCCAAACTGCCCCAATGGTGCAGGTGAGGACGACCCAGGGCAGAGCAGAGTGGGACAATCCCCTCTCTGGCCCGGCCGGCCATACTGGGCCTGATGCCCCCAGGACAGGGTTGGCCGTCCTGGCCGCCAGGGCACTGCTGACTCAGGGCCAACTGGCCACCCACCAGCACCCCCAGGGCCCGTTCCCGACACTGCTTTCCAGCCTCTCCTTCCCAGTCTGTCCGTCCATGCGGGGTTGCCCCATCCCAGGGCGGAATCTGGCACTTCCCCCGTTGAAGTTCTCAGGGCTCCTAAAGAGCCAGGAGGTCACGGGATGTCAAAGAGCCACACGGAGCTAGGGGGACCCTTGTGACACTCTGGAACGTCATGGGATCAAGAGACCTTTTGGAAGCTGTGGAACTCATGGAATCGAGGGGCCATTTTGACAATGCAGGGTCTTCTGGAGCCAAAGAGATCATTGTGACACTTTGAAACGTCATGGAATCAAGGGGTCATTGTGACATGTGGGGCCTCATGGAATCAGAGGAACCCTGTGGAATGTCATGGAATCAAGGGGCACCTGGGACACTGCAGGGTCTCATGTTACAAAAGGAACCCTGCGACACTCTAGGATGTCATGGAACCAAGGTGCCATTGTGCCACAGCATGGTTGCATGGAATCAGGGCTCCATAGTAAAAGTCCATGGCCTCATGGAAAAAATGAACCTTGAGACGCTGTGGAACTTCATGGAAACAAGGGGCCATTGTGACACTACAGGGTCTCATGGAACTAAAGGAAAACTTGGACACGGTGGATACTCGTCGAAATAAGGGACCATTTGACAAGCGGGCCCTCATGAAACAGGAACCCAGAAACATTTTGGAACCTCAGAGAATCAAGGGCCCAGTCTGGCAGGGCAGGGCCTCATGGAGCCATAGGAATCCAGGGACACTGTGGAACCTCGTGGAATCGAGGGGTCATTGTGACACTGCAGGACCTTCTGGAGCCAAAGAGATCATTGTGACACTTTGAAACATCATGGAATCAAGAGGCCATTGTGACAAAGCAGGACGTCTTTGAACCAAACGGGCCTTGTGCTGGGCTGTCACAGGTCAGGGCAGGGGCAGCTGGAGAGCCCCTGGCGCAGCCATGAGTCACAGACCGAGCCATGAATTCCTGCTCAGAGAAGGGACCTCACAGGCCCTTCCCAGACACCTTCCTGCTCTTGGCCTGTGCCCTCCAGGGGCAGAAGTGACCTCACAGCCCCTTCACAACCATTGGCTTCCTACTGGAGGATGAGTTCCTGAGACACAACTGACCCCTTGATACTGTACCCACCCATCCCCCTCCTTGTGGCCCAGTCAATGATGGGACCACATACACATAAACTTGTTTCCTCCAATTCGTCCACTAGATTTCCATGAGTTCAGTAGAGGGATGTTCCTCACAGGAACTGCTGTGTTTGTCCTGGTGCATTTGATAGCTCTACTTCTGCCTCTCTGTCTATTGTCTCTTCAAAGAACTCTCCAAGGAAAAGACTCCTTGACTTGTAGAACAGCAAAGGCTGGAAGAGCCCCCTGAGCAGCACTGCCCTGGGGGTGGCTGGGCTGCAGTTCCCTTTGCCCAGAGCAGCCCCTGTCCTGCTGTGTTGGTGCTCGTGTCTGCAGCGCTTTTGGTCCCAGCCCAAGGCTTTGGCTGTCCCTGGGCAGTGCTGGCCCGGCAGGAAGCATCTCTGCAACCACCCCCACCCAATGGGTTGGGCAAGTGTTTCAGAGGGGACATGGCTGGGACAGCTTGGGATAGTCCAGTCCATATGGCATCATAATCAGAATAAACTGAGAGAAGGTTCTTCTCTGCCCATCTCTGCAACCTGAAGGGTCCTCTGGGGTATCAGCCGCTTCTCCAGCTTTGTGTCATCAATGAACTTCCTGAGGAAGCACTGATCCCCTCATCCAAGTCATTGAGGGACAAGTTAAACTCCACTTGGCCCAGTAGGGGACTGTGGGGGACACCACTGGTGACAGGCCTCCAACCAGATCCTGTGCCACTGATTAGGATGCTCTGGGATCTGTCCTTCATCCCATTCTCAGCTCTGCTTGTTTCCCTGACTGTTGGGGTGCACAGACTGGTCCTTGCCACACACTGTCCTTGCAGACCAGCTGCACTCAGCTCTGCTGCCCTTCTCTCTTTCCCACTCCAAGTCAGAAGACACAGCCAAAGTCTGCTCCTCTCAAGTCCAGGATCTGCACTCTTCTCCTGCCCTTCCCCTTGGCAGGTGACAGATCCCATTCCAGGCTCACCACAGCCAAGGCTGGCACTGCTTTTCACACTCAGGCCCAACTCTTCCTCTTGAAGAGAAGCATATGCAAATGAGACTCCCTGTTGTCCACCAGCCTGGCAGCTGTGCTCTAAAGGCCTGTGTCCCAAGGGGGGTCTTGACCAAACCCTGCACAAACCTCTTGGACTCTTTGCATCCTGTCATGGTGCCTTTCCAGTGAATTCCAGGGTTAGCAAAGCCAACTTGAATGGACTCTTTCTCTCACTCCACAATGTCACCCAAATAGTCTCTCCTCTGACGCTCACATCCAAAAGTTCACCCAAGTTGTTCATCCCCTAGAGCAGCTCTGCAGGTCCAAGAAGCTCCTTCCCGCTGAGGACACCTCTCGCCTGCTCTTTCTATCCTGTATCTCCTTGTCCTTCTCTCCCAACCCATCACAGCCCTGCAACCTGGGAACTGTCTAAGCAGACCTGGGCTGTTATTGCCTCCAAGTGGAATGAAGAGAGACTTGGGGCTGCAGCTCCTCCTGCCTGTGCCCCACACGCAGGGCATTGGGGCCTGTCTGACTGCAGCCCCTCAGCGGGGGCACCGGGGCTAAGAAGAGACTTGCAGTGGGGAAAGCTGCCCTGAAAGCCCGAGAGCTGGGGTGTGCAGAGGCTTTGTTGACAATGGCCTTGGGGGTGGACGTGCTGGGACTCAGGCCCAGGGGGAAAATCACAGGCCCAATCCCTGAGGAGATCAGCACATGCTGCTGAAATGCTGGGGGAGAGAAGAGCCAGCAGAGGCAGGAAAAAAGCGTGGACAGCCTGGGCTGATGTGCTTTGGACTCGTGCCTGGCCGGGCCTTGGCTGGGCAGAGAAGGGAGAGCCTTTGTGTCCCTGCAGGGCTGGGATTCACTCCCTGCCCCAAAGGCCCGCAATGGGTCTGAGAAGCCCTGGGTGGTGCCTGTCCCACAACTGCTGGGAATGGAGACGGGCTTCCTGCACAGGCCCTGTGCTGTCCATGGCAGCTGCTGCACTTGTGCTGCAGAGCCCTGGCACCTCCCCTGGCACTACAGGCCCCTCTTTGGCTATTCAATCCAGACTCAGCTGCCCTGAATCAGGCTCAACAGAGAAGGAATGCACAGGAGACAACTGCCACTGTACTCTGAGGACATGTAGAAAATACTGTGATAAAGAACAGGAGAGAGACCTCTTTCCCTGTGCCACCTGACTCCATTTGGTCACCTGAACACCTCTCTGGGCTGCCCTGGACAGAAGGAACAGTGATAGGTTCCCCTGTCCTACATGTGGGCACCTTCTGCCACTGAAGTTGGCCAAAGCAATGTCCCAGCAACCTTCAAGAAGATCCCACAGCTGCTGCCCTGTCCCTAGGAAGTGCTCCACTGGACCCTGCAGTTCCCAGCAGGAATCTCAGTCACCTCTGGCCCCTCAGATGGAACCAGGACGTTTTGTCCCAGCAGGTCACTCCTGGCTTTGGTCTTGCTTCATTCCCATGAGAGCTGGGACAAGGAGTCACCTGCAGGTGCCTGGTTTGGGCCCACTGAAGTGGGACAGGAGGAATCCCAGCATATGGGGGTTGTGGAGGGAGCTGAGTGTCCTTCTGGCCCCAGGTCTGCAGAACCACAAGGAGACACCTCTGTTGACTCAGCTGAGTCCCTTCCCTCAGTGCAGGTGAAGGAGATCCCTCCTGGGCACTGTCTGGCTTTCCTGTCTAATGATGGGACATGAAAATGGGACTCTTGGACTTAACTCTGTGTCTGTTTGGAGAAATGACACTGCTGAAAGAAGTGTCAGTGCCCAGCTGAGAGAAGGAACATCATTATTTCCTTCAGCTGTGTGCCAGCAGGTTCCCCTGGAGCCCCAGGGACAGCTGGAGGGAGCCCAGAGGGGCAAAGCAAGGGTTGCCTGGGGCTGTTGCTCTGCTGCTGATCTGGGCGGGGCTCCTGGCACACACGGAGCTCCTGGCACACAGGGAGCTCCTGGCAAGCAAGAAGAGCTTCAAAGAGAAAACCCTGCTGGTGAGCAGCTCCTCTGCACGGCCCAGCAGGGCTGAGGGCGCTGCCTGCAGCACCCAGGGCACAGGAGAGAATGGACAGAGAGGTAGCCTGGGCTGGGAGGTGACTGGGTTCTCACTGCCGGAGAAACCTTCCCAGGATTTGAATGAAGAATTCTCTGACTGTGGGAAAGTTCACCAAAACCCTAATCATGAACCAGACACTACCAGCAGAACAACAAACCTTCTAAAATTCTTCCTAATCCCGACCTTGAGCTGTAAACCCCAAGCCCTGCCCATTAACCACCCCCACAGCCCTTGGGAGCAGGGCTAGGACCTGCAGGGCCCAGAGCAGGCCCAGGGGGTTGGTAGAGGAAAGGGAGGTGACCTGGGTCTGCTCAGCTCTGGAGTGACCCCCAGGAGAAGGGCCTGGGCTGTGTGAGGGATATCCTGTGGCACAGGGGCTCAGGATCCAAGTTAATAAGGCCAAATGCACATGGGGCTGCCTTGGGGGAGTGTGGCCACCCAGACAAGGGAGTTGTCATCTCCCTGGACTCAGCCCTGCTGTCACCACATCTGGACCGGTGTATCTGGGTGTGAAGTTCCCCATTCTGGAAGAATGAGGAAGAACTGGAGAGGGTCTAGAGGAGATCTAGCTTGGAGCTTTTTCTTTGTGCTGGAAAGAAAAAGAAACCCCTAAAGTGCAGCTTGGAAGGTTCAGACTGAAGGTGGGGAAAAAAGAATGTTACTCAAAGGGGAACCTTATGGAGCCAGAGGTCACTAAGAGGGTGATGGCATGGCTTTGTGTTCCAGGGAACAGCCAGAGCTGGTGCAGAGACATCAGGGAGGGTCTAGAGGGAGGGGAGTGGGAAAGCAGGAGGGGTGTGTGCAGCCTGCAAGGCCAGAGCAGCAGCAGGGCCAGGGCAGGACAGCCGGCAGGAGAGATGGCCAAGGGCTCTGGCAGGGCTGCAAGGCCCAAAGGCACCCAGGCCTTTGTCCCCTTGCCTCTGGCAGCTGCCTCTGCCACTCAGGCCACCACAAGCAACTTTCCTTTCAGGTTCTGCACTTGGTTTCTGCCTCGCCCCTCCCTCAGGAGCCTGGGAGGGGTTGCCCAGTTTTGGGCTTTTGTTGTTCCCCCCACTCCCATCCTACTGCCCCCCAAACAGCCCTGAGCCCCCAGGAGGGACAGGATCTGCTGGGCCAGGGCCTGGGGCTCAGGCCTTGGCCTTTGTGCTCCACAAAACCAAGGCAGGCTTTGCTCAGCATTGCAGCGGCCTGCCCAGAGCCTTTGTCTGCCTGCACTCCTGACCTCCAAGAAGCTGCTCCCAGGAGTCCCTGGGGAGGCTTTGTCAATGCCTGCCCTCAGTGGGGCCCAGGAATGCTTCCAGGGACTTGCAGTTTGGCTTCTGACTTCTTGAGCAGCTTCTTCAATCTTCTCTCAGTACCTCAGGATCATGGGCTGGGCTGCAAACACATCGTGAGGCTCATCAAAATCCAGCAATCCCTCAGGATCTCTTTGTCTTCCTTTAATTGTCTTCAAGGCAATTTCAAAACAAGTCTTCAAAGTTTGTGCCTTTTTTTTTTAATTCAAGGATGGATATTTTTTAGTTCAGAGAAGAGGTGATAGAGGTGTTCTCCAAGTGATCTTGCTGCAGAGTGTCTCCTCAGGAGATCCACACTGAACCTGTATGATCGACCTTGCTCCTCACCCCCCAGCCTCACCAGGTCTGTCATGGCCCATCTTGGACTGACAGCTGATGCAGCTCTAGACACACCGTGGGGCTCATTAAAACACCGAAAAACAAATTATTTCCCTTCCTTTAATTGTCTTCATATCTTCAAGACGTCTACAACTAATTAGAGTTGTTTTGTAGTTTAGCTAAGGAGGAAGATTTTAAAGTGGACGTCACAAAATCTACATTTTTTTTTAAAGGGAATGATTTATACAGAGCCTTGGGTTGCAAGAGGGTCAGGGTGCAAAGTATTTGGATCCAAAGAAAAGGGAGCAAAAGAGATTAGTAGCATTTAATCATTGACGAGTTGAACAGTTATCAGGTGATTCAATTGCATTTGCTACAATTTTAACAGTGACTGAACTATAGATTCACAATAACAACCGTCACACCACTGTCAATTCACACCCACACTCAGGCAGAGATGTGTGGACACATCAATAGCTGGGTGTGGAAATTTTCTTATTATTTCTCCTTATTGTCAGGGAAACAATCCCACCAATCCCTTTGTGTTTCCCAAAAGACAAGGATCACACCTGGAGGAGTGTTTGTTGAGGGGGATCACAATTGTCCTGGGCATTAGCAGCAGTCTTTGGAGTGTTGCAAACTGGAGGGTTCCCGAGCTGGGAGAGGCTGCCAGAGGTGTCCCACTGAGAGGGAGGTGCTGGGGAGCTGCCAGGGCCTCCCACGGCCCCGCTGGGTGTGGGCTCACATGGTGACTGGCTTTGGTTATCTGCTGAATTTCCATCCTGGTGTCAGGAATGACTGGAGTTTCCAAACTATTTGGGAATTTTATCCAAAGAGCTCTGGGATGGCTCTGGCCTTTCCAAGGGTTTGGGAGAGGTCTCCCAGTGACACTGTCTATCCTCAATATCCCTGACACCAAAACCTTTTCAATATCCCACAGTTCCAGTTTAGTGCTCAGGACACAACACATATTCTCATGGTTCTTCAGGAGAATATTAGAAGTGATTTCATTAGAGAGGTCAACTGGTGGAGCAGCCCAGTCTGGTCTGGCCCCACAGCAGTGCCCAGCCCAGGGGGCTGCAGAGCTCTGGGCACTCCCCTCACAGCCCCAGCCCCTCTGAAGGGCACAGCAGCTCCTGTGGTACAGAGAGGAGTCTCAGCATCCCCATCAGCTCAGGGGCTGGACACTCAGCATGGCAGGAGAAAATGCAGGGCAGGGAAACTGCAGGAGCCCTAGTGTCACCTCCAGGAGATGCCCAGCACAGCCTGACTGTGCCCCTCAGTGCCAGCCCCTCTGCCCAGCCCAGCACAGAGTCCTGGCCCAGGGACAGGGCAGCCTGTCACCGGGGGGGCTGCAGAAAGAGGTTTCTCTGCGTCATGGATTCCTCTCTGCAGGCCCAGAAATGCTCCCTTGCTCTTCTCCAGGGACAAACTTTTGCCCAGGTCAGTGTGTCCAGGCTGCCTTGGCCAGTTGCAGGGCCCTGAGCTGGAGGTGCTGCTCTGCACAGGGAAGAGCTGTGGCACCCTGGGCTGACCCTGCACTGGCCATGCTGGTCAGGGTGGGGAGCAGACCCAGCAGGATGGGTCTGCTCCTCTCTCTGCCCTCCACCCTCTGCCATAGTCCTGGAAGGCTCAGTAGCCAAGCACAAGACTTGGCAAGACCATGGGCAGTTTCCAGTGGCACAAAGGACAGGGCAGGGCTCCACTCCATCCAACCTGTGGGCTGGAGAATTCTTCAGGACACCCTCCTGGAAAGCCCTCCCTGATCTGGGGAGGCACAAGAGGAGTTCACTGCGGGTGAGACGAGTCACTCGCCAGAGTCCTTTCTCTGTTCCTGCTGCATCCCTTGGGGTTGTAGAACTCTCCCTTACCAGTTCACAGGCAGATTTAGTACTTGATCCCTAGGTGACTCCACTCTGGGCAGGATTCTGCTCCAGGCCTCCATTGCCTGCTGACTGGATGAGGCGGGCTCTCCCTGCAGATCCTCAGACAAGTCCTTACCTGCCATCAGAGCCCTCAGAACTGCAGAGCCCCAGGCAGGTGACTTAGAGATCATTTGCCACTGGCCACCAGCAGAGAACATCTGAGCCAGCCCTCAGTCCCTCAAGTACCCAAGTGAGTCACTTCTCTCACTGCAGGGACTGAATGGGGAAACAAGCAAAGCAATGAGACTTTGCAGAGTCTATTCCTTGGCCTTGTTCTTTACACCAACCTTTCAAAAAGAACAAAGTCTTAACTAACTGCCCAGGGGGATTCCCTTTCCTAATGGAAATGATGTTAAGGTGCCCAGCTCTGTGCCAGCAGTGCTCAGGGCCTGTCCCTGCCCATGGTCACAGGACTGACAGACAGCAGGGACTGAGCTGCCAGAGCACTCAGGCCTTGGGCAAGGAGCAGGAAGGAGAGGGAGGCAGTGGAAAAAGGAGCATCTCTGAAAAGCCCAAGAGCTGCTGCTCCCTGGCAGTGCTCCTGTACCAAGACTCTTTACCCCTTCTCCTCTGCACACAGGCACTGCCCTCCAGCTTCAGGGAAGTTCTTGGAGGAAGAATCTGGAAAAAATAATTTGAGTCCTTTATTATACTCAGAGATTGTGATTCCTCATGTGCAGAATAACAAAGGCAGGATGTTTGACAAAGAAGTTGCTGCAGGAATTTTTATTTTGTTTAAATGCACACAGAGAATGATTCCTCATTTACACAATTGAGGGTCAAAATAAAGAGGTAGAGAGTGAATTAGGTATGAGATCAAGAATAAATTTCTGTGTTAACAACATTAAAAGAGGAAAAAATGTAGGAACCCCCCCACCACCAGTCTCAAAATCTTTAGAAGGTAGGCTGGGCCAGTAAAGGGTTACACAATGAGTTTTCTGTAAAAGAAATGAGACACGTTATTGCTCCTGAAAAGCATCCAGTCATCATTTTCCTTAGGGCATCTTCGAGCTCCTGGTTCCTGAGACTGTAGATGAGGGGGTTCAGTGCTGGAGGCACCACTGAGTACAGAACTGACACAATCAGATCTAAGGATGGGGAGGAGATGGAGGGGGGCTTGAGGTTGGAAAATGTGCCAGTGCTGAGTAACAGGGAGAGCACGGCCAGGTGAGGGAGGCACGTGGAAAAGGCTTTGTGCTGTCCCTGCTGAGAGGGGATCCTCAACACAGCCCTGAAGATCTGCACATAGGAGAACACAATGAAAACAAAACAACCAAACACTAAACAGACACTAACCCCAATGAGCCCAATTTCCCTGAGGTAGCCTGAGTGTGAGCAGGAGAGCTTGAGAATGTGTGGGATTTCACAGAAGAACTGGCCCAGGGCATTGCCCTGCACAGGGGCAGGGAAAATGTATTGGCTGTGTGCAGCAGAGCAGTGAGAAAGCCAGTGGCCCAGGCAGCTGCTGCCATGTGGGCACAAGCTCTGCTGCCCAGGAGGGTTCCATAGTGCAGGGGTTTGCAGATGGCAACGTAGCAGTCGTAGCACATGATGGTGAGGAGGAAATACTCTGCTGAGATGAAGAAGACAAAGAAAAAGAGCTGTGCAGCACATCCCGTGTAGGAGATGGTAGTGGTGTTATGGAGGGACTTGTGCATGGCTTTGGGGACAGTGGTGCAGACGCAGCCCAGGTCTGTGAGGGAGAGGTTGAGTTGGAAGAAGCCCAAGGGGATGTGCAGGTGGTGGTCGCAGGCTAAGGCGCTGAGGATGAGGCCGTTGGCCAGGAGGGCAGCCAGGGAAATGGCCAGGAAGAGCCAGAAGTGCAGGAGCTGCAGCTCCCTCCTGTCTGCCAATGCCAGCAGGAGGAACAGGGTCATGGAGCTGCGGTTGGACATTTGTTGTTTCATGGTATGGGTCCCAATTCAGAAAAGGAAAGACATGGAACAATTAAGACAGACCTCTCTGAGCAAAGCCACTCCAGTTTTGAATAGAAAACCTGCGAAAATTAACTTTTTTTTCCTTTTAATCGTTTATGTTGGCTGAGGGTGCTGTGAGGAGCAGGAGCTCTGGCCATGTGCTGCCAAGGACTTTGCTCTGCTGCAGTGCAGACATGGAGCTGGTTTTGTACAGCTCTCATGATCACAGGGGATGTCACATGGAAACCTGCTTTGATGGAAAACTTCAATTCCTGTACTGTTGTCTTGGAGCAATTTGGACTGCAGAAGAGAGGCACAGTGTACCCTTAAAATAATTTTACCTGAGTTTTTTGTTTAAAAAAACCTGAGAGCTGCCCCTGGCATGCAGCAGAATCCCTGCCCAGCACAGCGCCCTGGGCTGCAGGACCCTCCTCTGTCCCACAGCCCTGGGCACCCCTGGCTGCACCCCCATCTTCACAGCTCTTCCAAACTGCCCCCAAACTGCCCCCTCCTCACCCATCCCATCAGCCGGGGTTGGGCCAGCTTTAGGAGATGCCTCCAGGAGCTGCGCCTGCACTGCCCTGCAGCCACAGACTCACCGTGTGCAGCCCTGCCAAGATTCCTCCTGCAGGGAGCTCTCAATCATCCTGCCAGTGCTGAGCCCCTTGAAGCTCTGTCTGTGCCCTGTTGGTGTCCCTGAGCTGCCCTGGCAGTGCCCTCAGCCATGCTGAGCTGTGCAGAGGAGCTTCTCCTGGGCAGACCTGTCTCTTTGAAGCTCTTCTTCCTTGACAGGAGATCCCTGTGTGCCCGGAGCCCGGCCCAGCTCAGCAGCACAGCAACAGCCCCAGGCATTTCATGACCCTCAGGGAGTTGATGTTGTTTACATGAGACTCAGTCCCCGAGAGGAAGTTCAAACAACTTTTCCAGAAGTCAAAATGAGATTGAAACACTGAAGTTTCTTGTACCGAGTGTCACTGAGGGACACAACTGAGAACGTGTCCCCAAGTTCCAACTGGAACAGAAATCTGCAGACAGTGATGATAAGGATGGACAAGCAAGGGAAAGGCGGTTCTGATCCTGAATAAACCTTGACTTGTACCCTCCATCCAATGGGCCAAGGCCTGACCCCCAGCCCCTGGGAAGGCAGATCCCGTCCCTGCCTCATTCCTCAGGGCTCTTCCTGGGGCACTGGGATGTGGAATGTGCAATGCCAAGGGCAGGACCATGGGGTAGCACCTGCCAGGCTGGTGAGCAGGGACAAGGAGGCCAGGAGGCCCCAGGGCTGCAAGGACCACTTGTCTCCTCCTGGCATCAAGGGCACAGACAGTAGCCAAGGCCTGCAGAAGGTGGTTCTGTCAGGGCCTTTCAGCTTCTCCCCATCCTTGTCTCCTCTCCAGCCCAGGCTGTCCTACGCTGTCCATGCCCTGCCCCTTTCCCTGCAGGCTGTCGTCATCCCCCCGGTTGCCCCACCTGGCTGGCACCTTCCTGCACTGACATCTCTGAGTCCTCCCTGGCTCTTCCAGGACACAAAAAGCCTTGGGATCATCCACACTCCTGCTGGGTGACGTTTTGCAGCCCACCACTCTTTTCCATGGAGTGAAATTCCTTTTTCCTCATGTCCACTCGGGACCTCCCCAGCTGCACTTGGCATTAATTCTTTC
Source organism: Pseudopipra pipra (assembly GCF_036250125.1). Taxonomy (NCBI): domain Eukaryota; kingdom Metazoa; phylum Chordata; class Aves; order Passeriformes; family Pipridae; genus Pseudopipra; species Pseudopipra pipra. Next base: position 202,840 of record NW_026990972.1, read on the forward strand.
TTTCTCAGGCTCTTTTCTGCTATGACAAAAGGATCCAACAGCTCTAAATCCTCCCTTCAAGCCCTCTGAGGGCTGTCCTGTACTGTCCTCAGTCTGCACACCATTGAGGCCACAGCTCCTTAGCCCCTCTCTAGTGCTCAAGACCTTCCAAGTCCATCTTGGGAGATCTCTGGGCACTCACTAATGTTTTTGCAGATGAAAATGTTGTGCTCGGAATCTAAGTAAATCACAGGGATACTTGTCTCCCCAAGGCCTGTAGTGGCAGAATGTGGGGCAGTGGCTTTGAACTGAAAGAGAAGAGTTTTGGAACTGAAGGGGGATCACCCACAGGAATTCCCTTAAAAAAGAAACAAGGGACTTCTGGGAGCAGAGGAATCCCAGTTCAAAGAGTAGATTGACAGAGTCCTTGCCTTCCTCAGGATGCCTGATTAGGATCTCATCTCTCTGCTCCCAGACTGCCACACACAGGGATCATTGCAGCTCCCAAGTACTGCTGCCCAGAGCATTTGCATGGATTTACCACTGAGGAGTTTTCTCCATGGGGATCCTGTGCAGCACAGAGATCCTATGGCTGTGCCCTTTTGGAGGGCACCTGCAGTCCTACAGGACACCCACGCAAACAGCTGAATACCCTGAAGGTGCCTGGAGGGCACTTGGGCACTTGGCTCCCATAGGAACATCCCCACAGCAGCACCCAAAGGGTTTGTGTCTGGACAGGAATCTGCCACCCCCAAACCCCACACTGGCTCAGAAAACCCAATGGTGAGAACAAGGAGAGCCCAGGCAGCAGGGGATGAGAGTGAAATGCCACAGTGCTGCTGCCAAGGAAGGAGGGACACACAGAGGCAGCTGGAAATCAGGGCCTTGTCCTTGCCTGGGCTCTGGCTGCTGCAGGGCCGTGGCAGCTCCTTGGCTGGGCTGAGAGCTGACCCTGGCAGGCAGCAGAGTTCCTGTCCCAGCACACAGAGCCCTGGGGGCAGGACCCTGCTCTGCACCACAGCCCTGGGCACCCCAGGCTGCACCCCCACCCTCCCACCCCACAGCCAGCCCTGGCACAGGGAACCTTCTTGCCCTGGGCCTCTGATGGGGCAGCAGCAAGTCCTGCTCTGCAGCAGCTTCTCCTGCTGCACCCCAGCAAATCCAGCAGAGCCATCCTGACAGCTCCTGCCACTGCTGCCATTTGGCAGCTGGGAGAGGCACTTGCAGGAACTCACCTGCACTGCTCTGCAGCCAGAGCCTGACCGTGGCAAAGGGCTGGGAATGTTCCTCTCCTGAGCAGCTCTGCCCTGTCCTCCCACCCCAGGATCCCTTGAACCTCCTGCTCCCTTCTCCTGTCTGCCCTTGCTGCCTGCAGCTCCTGCCCTGCTCTGCCATATGGCCACTTCCCCTGCATTGCAGCAACTGGGAAAGTCCTCCTGAAAGATCCTAGAAGCTGCGGGATGTGGCAGCTTTAGGAGATGCCTCCAGGAAGGGAAATTGAACTTTCCTACAGTCAGAGAATTCTTCATTCAAATCCTGGGAAGGTTTCTCCAGCAGTGAGAACTCAGTCACCTCCCAGCCCAGGCTACCTCTCCTCTCTGTCCCTTCTCTCCTGTGCCCTGGGTGCTGCAGGCAGTGCCCTCAACCCTGCTGGGCTGTGCAGAGGAGCTGCTCCTGGGCAGAGCTGTCTCTTTGAAGCTCTTCTTGCTTCTGCCAGGAGCTCCGTGTGTGCCAGGAGCCCCACCCAGCTCAGCAGCACAGCAACAGCCCCAGGCAGCCCTTGCTCTGCCCCTCTGGGCTCCCTCCATCTATCCCTGGGGCTCCAGGGGAACCTGCTGGCACACAGCTGAAGGAAATAATGATGTTCCTTCTCTCAGCTGGGCACTGACACTTCTTTCAGCAGAGTCATTTCTCCAAACAGACACAGAGTTAAGTCCAAGAGTCTCATTTTCATGTCCCATCATTAGACAGGAAAGCCAGACAGTGCCCAGGAGGGATCTCCTTCACCTGCACTGAGGGAAGGGACTCAGTTGAGTCAACAGAGGTGTCTCCTTGTGGCTCTGCAGACCTGGGGCCAGAAGGACACTCAGCTCCCTCCACAACCCCCATGGGCTGGGATTCCTCCTGTCCCACTACATTGGGACGAAAACAGGCACCTGCAGGTGACTCCTTGTCCCAGCTCTCATGGGAATGAAGGAAGACCAAAGCCAGGAGTGACCTGCTGGGACACAAAGCCCTGGTTCCATCTGAGGGGCCAGAGGTGACCGAGATTCCTGCTGGGCACTGCAGGCTCCAGTGGAGCAGTTCACAGGGACAGGGCAGCAGCTGTGGGATTTCTTGGAGCTACTGGGACATTGCTTTGGCCAACTTCAGTGGCAGAAGGTGCCCATATGTAGGACAGGGGAACCTGTCACTGTTCCTTCTGTCCAGGGCAGCCCAGAGAGGTGCTCAGGTAACCAAATGGAGTCAGGTGGCACAGGGAGAGAGGTCTCTCTCCTGTTCTTTATCAGGGTATTTTCTACATGTCCTCAAAGTACAGAGGCAATTGTCTCCTGTGCATTCCTTCTCTGTTGAGCCTGATTCAGGGCAGCTGAGTCTGGATTGAATAGCCAAAGAGGGGCCTGTAGTGCCAGGGGAGGTGCCAGGGCTCTGCAGCACAAGTGCAGCAGCTGCCATGGACAGCACAGGGCCTGTGCAGGAATCTCGTCCCCATTCCCAGCAGTTGTGGGACAGGCACCACCCAGGGCTTCTCAGACCCATTGCGGGCCTTTGGGGCAGGGAGTGAATCCCAGCCCTGCAGGGACACAAAGGCTGTCCCTTCGCTGCCCAGTCAAGGCCGGGCCAGGCACGAGTCCAAAGCACATCAGCCCAGGCTGTCCACACTTGTTTCCTGCCTCTGCTGGCTCTTCTCTCCCCCAGCATTTCAGCAGCATGTGCTGATCTCCTCAGGGATTGGGCCTGTGATTTTCCCCCTGGGCCTGAGTCCCAGCACGTCCACCCCCAAGGCCATTGTCAACAAAGCCTCTGCACACCCCAGCTCTCGGGCTTTCAGGGCAGCTTTCCCCACTGCAAGTCTCTTCTTAGCCCCGGTGCCCCCGCTGAGGGGCTGCAGCCAGACAGGCCCCAATGCCCTGCGTGTGGGGCACAGGCAGGAGGAGCTGCAGCCCCAAGTCTCTCTTCATTCCACTTGGAGGCAATAACAGCCCAGGTCTGCTTAGACAGTTCCCAGGTTGCAAGGCTGGGATGGATTGGGAGAGAAGGACAAGGAGACACAGGATAGAAAGAGCAGGCGAGAGGTGTCCTCAGCGGGAAGGAGCTTCTTGGACCTGCAGAGTTGCTCTAGGGGATGAACAAATTTGGTGAACCATTGTATGTGAGGGTCAGAGGAGAGACTATTTGGGTGATATTGTGGAGTGAGAGAAAGAGCCCATTCAAGTTGGCTTTGCTAACCCTGGAATTCACTGGAAAGGCACCATGACAGGATGCAAAGAGTCCAAGAGGTTTGTGCAGGGTCTTGGTGTAGACCCCCCTTGGGACACAGGCCTATAGAGCACAGCTGCCAGGATGGTGGACAACAGGGAGGCTCATTTGCATCTGCTTCTCTCCAAGAAGAAGAGTAAGGCCTGAGTGTGAAAAGCAGTGCCAGCCTTGGCGGTGGTGACCCTGGAATGGGAGGTGTCACCTGCCAAGAGGAGGGGCAGGAGAAGAGTGCAGGTCCTGGACTTGAGAGGAGCAGACTTTGGCTGAGTCTTGTGACTTGGATTGGGGTACCCACCCGTGTGAGAAACACAGAAGGGCAGCAGAGCTGAGCGCAGCTGGTCTGCAAGGACAGTGGCAGGGACCAATCTGTGCACACCAACAGTCAGGGAAACAAGCAGAGCTGAGAATGGGATGAAGGGCAGATCCCAGAGGGTCCTAATCAGTGGCACAGGGTCTAGCTGGTGGCCTGTCACCAGTGGTGTCCCCCACAGTCCTCTACTGGGCCAAGTGGAGTTTAACTTGTCCCTCAATGACTTGGATGAGGGGGTCGGTGCTTCCTCAGGAAGTTCATTGATGACTCAGAGCTGGAGCAGTGGCCGTTACCCCAGAAGACTCCGCAGCCCTTCAGGTTGCAGAGATGGGCAGAGAAGAACCTTCTGTCTGTTTATTCTGGGCATGATATCATATGGACTGGACTATCCCAAGCTGTCCCAGCCATGTCCCCTCTGAAACACTTGCCCAGCCCAACTCATTGGGTTGGGGTGGTTGTAGAGACGCTTCTTGCAGGGCGAGCACTACCCAGCGACAGCCAAAGCCTTGGGCTGGGACCAACAGCGCTGCAGCCATGAGCACCAACACAGCAGGACAGGGGCTGCTCTGGGCAAAGGGAACTGCAGCCCAGCCACACCCAGGGCAGTGCTGCTAAGGAGGCTCTTCCAGCCATTGTTCTACAATTCCAGGAGTCTTTTCCTTGGAGATCTCTTTGAAGAAACAATAGACAGAGAGGCAGAAGTAGAGCTATCAAATGCACCAGGACAAACACAGCAGTTCCTGTGAGGAACATCCCTCTACTGAACTCATGGAAATCTAGTGGACAAATTGGAGGAAACAAGTTTATGTGTATGTAGTCCCATCATTGACTGGGCCACAAGGAGGGGGATGGGTGGGTACAGTATCAAGGGGTCAGTTGTGCCTCAGGAACTCATCCTCCAGTAGGAAGCCAATGGTTGTGAAGGGGCTGTGAGGTCACTTCTGCCCTGGAGGGCACAGGCCAAGAGCAGGAAGGTGTCTGGGGAAGGACCTGTGAGGTCCCTTCTCTGAGCAGGAGCTGCTGGCTCAGCCTGTGACTCATGGCTGCGCCAGGGGCTCTCCAGCTGCCCCTGCCCTGACCTGTGACAGCCCAGCACAAGGCCCGTTTGGTTCAAAGACGTCCTGCTTTGTCACAATGACCTCTTTTTTCCGTGAGGTTCCACAGTGTCCCTGGATTCCTCTGATTCCACGAGGCCCCTCGTGTCCCAATGGCCACTTGCTTCATTGTGTTTCTGCAGTTGCCCAGGATTCCTTTTGTTCCATGAGGCCCTACATGTCATAAAAGCCCTTTGATTCCATGAGGCTCCCCAGTGTCACAGTGGCCCCTTGATTCCATGACATTCCACAGTTGGCCAGGGTCCCTTTTGCTCCATAAGGCTCTACAATGTAACGATGACCCCTTGATTCCATAGGATCCTCAAAAAAGTTCTCAGGCTCCTTTGGTTCCATAAGGCACTGCATGGCATGCTGGACTATTGATTCCATGAGTCCCTGAATTTTCACAAGGGCCCCTGTATTCCGTGAGGTTCCAGAGTGTCCCAGGGTCCCTTTGGCTCCATAAGGGTCTGCACTGTGATAAGGGCCCCTTGATTCCATGAAGTTCTGCCGTGTTGCAGGTTTCCTTCTGTTCCATGTGGCCTCGACATGTCACAATGGACCCTTGACACCGTGAGGTTCCACAGTCTCCAAGGGCATTTTTGTTCCACGAGGCCCTGCATTGTCCCAAGGGCCACTTGATTCCATGTTGTTACACAGTGTCACAAAGGCCCCTTCTTTACACAGGGCTCTGCAGAGTCTCATTGTTCCCGCTGTTGCATGAGGTTCTGCAGTGTCACATTGGCTTCTCATTCCATGAGGTTCCACAGTGTCCCTGGATTCCTATGGCTCCATGAGGCCCTTCCTTGTCAGACTGGGCCCTTGATTCCCTGAGGTTCCAAAATGTTTCTGGGTTCCTGTGCTTTCATGAGGGCACGCGTGTCAAATGGTTCGACGAGTATCCACCGTGTACCAGTTTTCCTTTGCTTCCATGACGCCCTGAGTGTAACAATGAGCCCTTGATTCCATGAATCCCAGAATGTCTTGGAGCTCCTTTGGTTATACTGGGAGCTGCATGTGCCAGTGTTCCCTCATTACTGGGTTGTTCTCCACAATTCCTTTAGTTCCATGCGGCTCGGTAGTGTCACAACTGTCCCTTGACTCCATGAGGTTCCAAAAATCCCAGTTTTCCTTTGACTCCATGAGGCCCTGTGGTGTCACAATGGCCCCTTGGTTCCATGAGGTTCCACAGTGTCTCAAGATTCATTTTTTCATGAGATCGTGGACTATTACTACAGAGTTCTGATTCCATGCAGCCACACTGTGTCGCAATGGCACCTTGGTTCCATGAGATCCCACATTGTCCCAGCTTCCCAGACCCTGCAGTGTCCCAGGTGCCCCTTGATTCCATGACATTCCACAGGGTTCCTCTGATTCCATGAGGCCCCACATGTCACAATTGTCTCTTGATTCCATGAAGTTCCACAGTGTCACAAGGGTCCCCCTAGCTCCGTGTGGCTCTTTGACTTCCCGTGACCTCCTGGCTCTTTAGGAGCCCTGAGAACTTCAACGGGGGAAGTGCCAGATTCCGCCCTGGGATGGGGCAACCCCGCATGGACGGACAGACTGGGAAGGAGAGGCTGGAAAGCAGTGTCGGGAACGGGCCCTGGGGGTGCTGGTGGGTGGCCAGTTGGCCCTGAGTCAGCAGTGCCCTGGTGGCCAGGACGGCCAACCCTGTCCTGGGGGCATCAGGCCCAGCATGGCCGGCCGGGCCAGGGAGGGGATTGTCCCACTCTGCTCTATCCTGGGTCGTCCTCACCTGCACCATTGGGTCAGTTTGGGGGGCACAATGGAAGGAAGAAATTGAGTCATTAGAGAGTGTCCAAAGGAGGGCAAAGAAGATGGGAAAGTGCCTTGGGGGGAAGCCGTGGGAGGACACTGAGGGCACTTGTTGTGTTCAGCTGGAGAAGAAGAGACTGAGGGGAGACCTCAGTGCAGGTACAACTTCCTGGGGAGGGGCAGAGGAGGGGCAGCCCCTGAGCTCTGCTCTGGGGGGAGCAGGGACAGGACTGAGGGAATGATATGGAGTTGTGTCAGGGCAGGTTTAGTTTGGATCTTAGAAAAAGGTTCTTTCCCCAGAGGGTGGCTGGGCACTGAACAGTCTCCTCAGGTCAGTGGGCACAGCACCGAGGCTGACAGAGCTCAAGAAGTGTTTGGATGATCCTCGCAGGATCATGGTGTGACCCTTGGGGATCGTCCTGTGCAGGGCTAAGGATTGGACTCAATTGTACTTGTGGGTCCTTTTCAGCTCATCCTATTCAGTGATTCTGTGATTATCAACACTGTGTTCAGCACAAACCAAAACATAGCCCTGCACCAGCCATGGGGAAGAAATTTAACTGTACTCCCCCTGAAACAAGCACAGCCTTTAGGGGCTCTCACAGAAACATCCCTCAGTCCATTTTCCACTTGGAACCAGTGATTCTAAGCTCCTGCTTCCCCAGCCCCAGGGATGGTCTCCTTCTCTGCTCATTCCTCCACACTCTCTTAACAAGACAAGCCCCTGGGAATGGTTTACATGTAATTCTTCAGTTCTTTTGTGGCTAATTAGACAGATCTCAGAAGTGCATTCAAAGTGAATAACTTGTGTTAATAAAACCATGAGAAAAGATGTCCTTTTTTGTGGCCTCTTTACTTTTTTCCCTGTTTTAACATTGATATCAGCAATCCTCAGTCAATATTGATCCCAGGCACTTCCTAATTCAGTGGGAATAGATACCAAAATCAAGACCCTTTATGTCTGACAATCCATCAGACTTTATCCCTATCCCCACCCCACCATTCCTTCATCAAAGCCCTGGGACTCAAAGCAGCCTTGGGAAAATCTCCACTTCCTCCACTAAAGGCTGGACCTGCAGGTTTCAGCTCCTTGGCACCAGCTCCCACCTGCTTGGCTTGGAGAAAGAGCTGCATGAGATAGAGAGGGATGTTCATTTATTGCCAGCAAACAAAACCAGAGCTCAATAAAAAAAGAAACCCTTAATCCTTTGCTGTATATTAACTCCATATTGCCTCTATTGAAATCCACTTTGCAGACTCTTAGACCAATGGCAAACACCTTCTCCCTCAAACACAGATCCCAAGATTCCCCCAAAAGCTCCCTGTCCGGAATTCTGTCCATATTTGCTCTTTGCACACAGTGAGTCACACACTGAAGTCACAAGTTCCTTCTATCCACAGAGGGAGGAAAACAGGAAGTGAATGAATTGTTGTGCTGTGCAGAGCTAAATCAGCACTCATCCCAATATTCTGGGCTTACAGGACCTTTATCAAACACATTCTGCAGCATCTGTTCAATGGGGAAATATCTGTGTGGATTGCCAGGCCCAAGGAGTGGTGGGGAAGAGAGATCCATCGAGGGGTGATCCCAGGGCTCAGCACTGGGCTCAGGGCAGTTCAATCTCTTTCTCAATGATCTGCACAAGAGCATCGAGTGCAGCCTCAGGCAGTGGGGGGGAGTGTTGATGTGCTGGAGGGCAGGAAGGCTCTGCAGAGGGATCTGGACAGGCTGGATCCATGGGCCCAGGCCACTTGGAGGAGGTTCAACAAGGCCAAGTGCCGGGTCCTGCACTGGGCTCACAACCACCCCAAAACCCTGGCCATGCCCTGCAACTGGTCCCCACAGCCTGTCCTGTGTCCTTAATCCCTCCCTTTCCAAGTCTTCAAAGTTTGTGTCTTTTTTTTTTTTTTATTCAAGGATGGATATTTTTTAGTTCAGAGGAGAGGTGATAGAGGTGTTCTCCAAGTGATCTTGATGTTGAGTGTCTCCTCAGGAGATCCACACTGAACCTGTATGATCATCCTTGCTCCTCACCCCCCAGCCTCACCAGGTCTGACATGGCCCATCTTGGACTGACAGCTGATGCAGCTCTAAACACACTGTGGGACCCATTAAAACACTGAAAAACAAATTATTTCCCTTCCTTTAATTGTCTTCATATCTTCAAGGCTTCTACAGCTAATTGGAGTTGTTTTGTAGTTTAGCTAAGGAGGAAGATTTTAAAGTGGACGTCATGAAAAATATTTATTTTTTGATGAAAGAAAGATTTACACAGAGCCTTGGGATGCAAGAGGGTCAGGGCATGAAGGATTTGGATCCAAAGAAAAGGGAGCAAAAGAGATTAATATCACTTAATCACTGAACAATTGAACAGTTAACAAGTGATTCAATAGCATTTGCTAATATTTTAAGTGACTGAATTATAGATTCACAATATTCACACCACAGTCAGTTCACAACCACACTCAGGCAGAGATGTGTGGACACATCAATAGCTGGGTGTGGAAAGGTTCTTCTCCAAAATTCTCCTTGTTGTCAGGGAAACACTGCCACCAATCCCTTTGTGTTTCCCAACAGACAAGGGTCCCAGCTGGAGGAGTGTTTGTTGAGGGGGATCACAATTGTCCTGGGCATCAGCGACGGCCTTTGGATTTTTGCAAACTGGAGGGTTCCCGAGCTGGGAGAGGCTGCCAGAGGTGTCCCACTGAGAGGGAGGTGCTGGGGAGCTGCCAGGGCCTCCCTCAGCCCCGCTGGTTGTGGGCTCACAAGGTGACTGGCTTTAGTTATCTGCTGAATTTCCATCCTTGTGTCAGGAATGACTGGAGTTTCCAAACTATTTGGGAATTGTATCCAAACTGTTCCATTTGGGTCATGGTTCAGGCAGGGAAAGTTCCATGGCTTTCAGGGGATGACTGATTATCCTGTGTTCCCCAGCTGTTCCACTCTGGATTGTTCCCACCTGTATTATACCCGGTCCAGTCCAGGGACACTTCATCACACTCCTGGTCCAGTCCAGGGACACTTCCCCACACCCCTGGTTCTGTCCAGGGACAATTTACCACACCCTGGTCCAGTCCAGGGGTTCTTCATTGCTCAACCGGTTTGGTCAAGGCTTGCAGGAGCTCCTGAGATCATACTTATGAAGCAGGCAAGGCCTAGAAAGCAACTGTAATATAGCAATACGAAAAGTAGATGGTTAAATTCAGAATATAGATTCTAAGCAAAGGCACAGAAAACTTGGTCTTAGAAACAGCGGAGGCTGTTTCATTAAGGTCTGCAGAACACAGTGACATGGGAGAACAGAAGCATATGTACTCAGGAAAACAGAAAGAACTAGGATGCTAAATTAAGTATAAAGAAGGAAAACAAGGACTGATAGAGAAGGAAAGTGAGTCAAAACATTAGTACACCTTGCCAAGATATCAGGAACTTCTGCCAGATAGGCTAGATAGGTAGCCAAAGTAGAAAAGTTCACAAAGATCATGAAGAGGACAGAGGCTGGGCCAGGGGCCCATAAGGATGAAGAACAGGAATGACCCTCCTAGATTCTCCTCAAATTGAAGACCAAATCTTTAACTTCACCTAAACTCCACCTGTTATGAATATTAAAAATGTATGTTGCAATATCATGAATATTCATATTGTATTATGCAATTACTTGCCAAAAATTGTATAAAAAGGCCAGCTGTGAGTTGTTGGACCGAAGCAGTTTCCCAGGGTAACCTGGCCACTTCCCAGCACGCCGAGAATAAAATACCTCCTGCTTAAAGGCTAAAAACTTTGAGCAGTTTCTCCGTTTGTGCCTTGCTGGGGGCATAAAATTGGCATCACTTATAAGAAGGATGGGGACAGAGTTAGTTGTAATAAGACAAGTGATAATGGTTTTCAACAAAAAAAGAGCAGAGTTGAATTAGATATAAGGAATAAATTTTTACACTGAGGGTGGTGAAACACTGTCACAGGTTACCCGGAGAGGTCATAGATTCCCCACCCTAGGAAACATTCAAGGTCAGGTTAGAAAGGGCTGTGAGAACCCTGATCTAGTTGAACGCGTCCCTGTTCATTGCAGGGGGGTTGGACTAGATGACCTCTAAAGGTCATCTCTAGTTCTTTCCTACAGAGCCAAGGCTGACAAGGATCACACAGGTTTCAGACCCAGCTGAGCAGCCCCTTTGATGGCCTATCTGGCAGCTCTGCTGAAATGCTGCTGCAAAGAACCTCCAGACCTAAAGGAGCTTTTGTGCTGGACTGAGCTGTGGCTCTCAGGGCTGCGGGGGTTGGCTTTTGGCTGCCAGGTGCCCACCAGGGCTCTCTCTCACACTCCTCCTTCTCCACTGCCCTTGGTGCCTGCAGGGTTGTTTCTCCCACAGTTCTCTCACTCCTCTCTGGGTTACAGCACCCTGGATTTTATCCTTTCTCCAAAGGGTTATCACAGAGGTGCCTCTGGAATTGCTTTTTGGCTCAGCTTTGGGCACGGGCTGGTCCATTTTGGAGCCACCTGAAACTGGCTCTCTCTGACACTGAATCAACTCTTGATCTCCTCTTCCCTAAGGGAAACCTGCACCCCCCTCCCTGCTACCAAACCTGATGCACAGGGTCATTCAAGTGCCCAGGAATACGGGAGGTCATTGAGCCCATTTAATCCTCGGGCTGGTTAAACAAGACTTTGTCCTCTTGCTGTCCCTGACTGCAGGTTCTTTCTGTCAGAGCAGAGCTGGGCTGGACCTCAGCCATGCTTTGCTCCAGAGCCTGCTGGGGTGGGGGCAGATGGCAATGGAAGAGTTGGGTTGGGCTGGATTATCCTTGTGGCTCCCTTCCAGCTCAGCATATTCTGTCATTCTGTCTTTGTTTGGCTTTGGTTTGGTTGTGTTTGGTCTTTTTGCCCCACTTTTGAATTGCGTTTCCTCTGACCCATGAGTTTTTTCTTCATTGTCTTGGGCCTTGGTGGGCACTTAATGGCAAGACAAGTTTATCCAACTCAGTCATCTTGACCACATTTTGACCATTAGCTAGATGAGGTTTCTCACAGACTCCCTGCAACTTGGCATCATCCACAAAGGAGTGGGAAGTGCATTTCATCCCATCATCCAGCGACATAATAAAGATGTTCCAGAGGAATGGTCAAGGGTTGCTCCCTGATGGATGTCACCTGGGAGTTGCTGCCAAGAGGAATTTGTGCCATGACTTTTGACCCTCATCAGTCGTTCAACTTCCCACTCACCACATGTTTCACTTGTCCGGTCCTGCTCTCACCAGTCTGGCTCCATCTAAGGAGACCACAGGAGACCATGTCAAAGGCCTTGCTGAAGTCTGGGCACACAACATCCTCTTCTTTTCCCTCCCACAGGGGTTCTGCAATCCCTGCCTTGTCCTTCCCATGCCTGGGAATGGCTGCAGGAGGACTTGCCATATCCCCTTCGCAGCCTGAGCAGTCTGGAACTCTCCCAACCCTCCTTGCTGCCCTGTTTGCAGACTGCTTCCATATCTGCCTTTACCAAGGCCCCAGGAAGCTCTGGGATGGCTCTGGCCTTTCCAAGGGTTTGGGAGAGGTCTCCCAGTGACACTGCCTATCCTTCTCAATATCCCTGACACCAAAACCTTTTCAATATCCCACAGTTCCAGTTTAGTGCTCAGGACACAACACATATTCTCATGGTTCTTCAGGAGAATATTAGAAGTGATTTCATTAGAGAGGTCAACTGGTGGAGCAGCCCAGTCTGGTCTGGCCCCACAGCAGTGCCCAGCCCAGGGGGCTGCAGAGCTCTGGGCACTCCCCTCACAGCCCCAGCCCCTCTGAAGGGCACAGCAGCTCCTGGGGTACAGAGAGGAGTCTCAGCATCCCCATCAGCTCAGGGGCTGGACACTCAGCATGGCAGGAGGAAATGCAGGGCAGGGAAACTGCAGGAGCCCTAGTGTCACCTCCAGGAGATGCCCAGCACAGCCTGACTGTGCCCCTCAGTGCCAGCCCCTCTGCCCAGCCCAGCACAGAGTCCTGGCCCAGGGACAGAGCAGCCTGTTGTTGCCGGCGTATTTTGGTGCTGAAAAAATCTCCAGAGCAGTTAATTAGGGCTGAGATAAGAATGGGTTTATTTGCCAAGGCTAAGGTGTTATACGACGCGCCCCCGCCGTGCCTGAGAGGTTACATTTTATAACACTATCCATCCAATCCCAGATGTGTCAACCCTGCTGCCCTTCCTCTTGTCTGCCCCGGGCCCACCCCCTTAGAATTGGGTCTGGGGACTTTTTGGGACCACCTACTTCATCATTCTCATCATCCTCAGAGCACAAAGGGTACATAGTTACCTGCTTCTTGACTCCGTTTTGTTATTCAGACCCTGATATGCTGTTCTCTAAACAGTCTAGGTCTTGCCTTGACAAAAGACAAAACATTGACACTGAATTCAGGAGTAGGTTTGCTATGGGGAGCATAGAATGGGGTAAGAGTGTTAGGGAATGTAAACAAGGGAAAGGAAAAAGGGACAAAGGGGTTTCTTCTTTTAAAACCTACCTATAAAACTTACAAGTCTTACAAATATTAGAAAAATAAAAAAACATTAGGGGCTTAAGGCATCACTGTCCCCAGGGGGGGCTGCAGAAAGAGATTTCTCTGTGTCATGGATTCCTCTCTGCAGGCCCAGAAATGCTCCCTTGTTCTTCTCCAGGGACATCCTCTTCCCCAGGTCAGTGTGTCCAGGCTGCCTTGGCCTGTTGCAGGGCCCTGAGCTGGAGGTGCTGCTCTGCACAGGGAAGGGCTGTGGCACCCTGGGCTGACCCTGCACTGGCCATGCTGGTCAGGGTGGGGAGCAGACCCAACAGGATGGGGATCACTCCTCTCCACCCTCTGCCATAGTCCTGGAAGGCTCAGTAGCCAAGCACAAGACTGGGCAGGACCATGGGCAGTTTCCAGTGGCACAAAGGGCAGGGCAGGGCTCCACTCCATCCAGCCTGTGGGCTGGAGAATTCTTCAGGACACCCTCCTGGAAAGCCCTCCCTGAACTGGGGAGGCACAAGGGGACCTCACTGCAAGTGAGACGAATCACTTGCCAGAGTCCTTTCTCTGTTCCTTCTGCATCCCCTGGGATTGCAGAACTCTCCTTTACCAGTTCACAGGCAGATTTAGTACTTGATCCCTAGGTGACTCCACCCTGGGCAGGATTCTGCTCCAGGCGTCCATTCCCTGCTGACTGGATGGGGCGGGCTGTCCCTGCAGATCCTCAGATCCTCACCTGCCATCAGAGCCCTCAGAGCTGCAGAGCCCCAGGCAGGTGACTTGGAGATCATTTGCCACTGGCCACCAGCACAGAACATCTGAGCCAGCCCTCAGTCCCTCAAGCACCACAGTGAGTCACTTCTCTCACTGCAGGGACTGAATGGGGAAACAAGAAAAGCAATGAGACTTTGCAGAGTCTATTCCTTGGGCAAGAGGCGAGCGACCCCTGCCCACATAATCTTCTCATCCCTATGTATGACCTCGACCATTTTGTTTCAAGGGTAGATGTATCTATCTTGCAATATGTAGCAAAACCAAGGAAGAACTCAGCTCTGATAATAGGGGATATCAAGCTGACTTGCTAAAAAGCACAATGGACCTTACAATTAGCTTGTGCCATGAAGTTACATTGTACCATACTCCAGCTGGTTTCACATCCTAATATGACTCCTTTCTCACGCCTCTATGCTCCATTGATCATCTAATTCAAAAGTACCCCCCTTACAGTCCCATGTGGTTTCCCAGTGTCCCAGGTTTCATTTTATTCCATGAGGCCCTGCAATGTCACAATGGCCGCACAATTCCATCAGATTCCCCAGTGTCACAATGGCCCATTGATTCCATGAAGTTCCAAAATGTCCCAGGGTTTCTTTACTTCCGTGAGGTCCCCTGTGTCACACTGGCCACTTGATTCCATGAGATTCTGCAGTCTCCCAGGTTTCGTTCAGATCCATGAGGCCCTCCAGTGTCAGAATGGCCCTTTGATTCCATGAAGTTCCACACTCTCCCAGAATTCCTCTGCTTCCATGAAGTTCGCAGTGTCTCAATAGGCCCTTGACTCCAAGAGGTTCCTAACTGTCCCATGTTCCTTTGGTTCCATGAGACCCTGAAGTGTCACAACAGCTCATTGATTCCCTGAGTTTCTCTGGTGTCACAATGACCCCCTTGATTCCAACAAAGTCACTGTATCTAAATTGGTTCTTTGCAAACTGTCCTTGCTGTCACCTCCTGGCAGTGGCTTCATGGCCCCTGTCAGAGCCAGCCCTGTCCCTGCACTGACCCAGCTCTGCTGTCCCACAGATGCTGGATCAAGAAGGGAAGGCCCACGGTGCAGGGCAGTGCACTGGGACTCATCCTGGAAGGGACTTCAGGAGGTTTCTGGGCCAAACCAAAGAACAGCCAGTGGAGAAAGGGACACAGGGATGGGCAGTTTGTGTGCTCTGCCATGTCAGGGGCAGATGTAGAGCTACAGAGACAACCAGCCAATGTGGATTCTGTCCATATTTGCCCTTTGCACACAGTGAGTCACACACTGAAGTCACAAGTTCCCTCGATTCACAGAGGGATGAAAAGAGAGAAAATGAATGAATTTCTGTGCTGTGAAGAGCTAAATCTGCACTCATCCCAATATTCTGGGCTTACAGGACCTTTATCAAACACATTCTGCAGCATCTGTTCAATGGGGAAATATCTGTGTGGATGGCCAGGTCCAAGGAGTGGTGGGGAAGAGAGATCCATCGAGGGGTGATCCCAGGGCTCAGCACTGGGCTCAGGGCAGTTCAATCTCTTTCTCAATGATCTGCACAAGAGCATCGAGTGCAGCCTCAGGCAGTTCAAAGGGTGGGGGGGAGTGTTGATGTGCTGGAGGGCAGGAAGGCTCTGCAGAGGGATCTGGACAGGCTGGATCCATGGGCCCAGGCCACTTGGAGGAGGTTCAACAAGGCCAAGTGCCGGGTCCTGCACTGGGCTCACAACCACCCCAAAGCCCTGGCCATGCCCTGCAACTGGTCCCCACAGTCTGTCCTGTGTCCTTAATCCCTCCCTTTCCAATGACTTTGTGGGACAAGGGAGCTCTGTGCTCTGGGTACGGAGGGAGTTCCAAGTGCCACTGGAGTGGGAGCCACAACTCCTCAGGTTTGTGTTCTTTGGGAGGTCTGGAACTGGTGAGACTTAGAAACACAGAAAGTTTCTCTTCATTGCCCACAAACAAAAAGTAAACACGATACTATTTATAAACATAACAACTCTTCCCTCAGTTTTCCTCAGCCACAGTGACCTGGAGAATGCACGTCCTTGATGTCCTGGTCCCACAGCCCAGGTGCTCCTGGCCTCCCTTGCTGCCAGGGCACACGCCTGCCTCCTGCCCAGCTCCCTGCCCACCCACAGCTTCTGACAGGGCTGCTCCCAGCCAGGCAGCACCAGCCTGTGCCATGGCCAGGCTGAGTGCCCTGCAGGGGCACACACTGCCATTTATCCCTCTGGCATTTCAGGAGGTTCCTGCCAAGACGTGCTCTTCTCCTCCCTGAAGCCCTTCCCTGAGCACAGAGGCCTGAGAGACCTTTCGAGGAAAGACTCAGGGAGAGAAGCCATGGAGTCCCTCAGCACCACATCAGTGTCTGCTGGAATTAAAGCCCCCTCCCCACTGCACAGCAGCCCTGCCTTTCCCTCCTCCAGCCTTGGTGTCCAACACAGTCACTGAGGCTCTTTGGGCTCTGGACTTTTCCTGCATTCCCCAGCTGCAGGGGAGCTTTGCCTTTCCCACAGTCCCCCCTGCACAGCCCAGGCCATGCCCAGCAATCCCTTGTCTGTCCCTGGCCTATAGAAAAGTAAACAAGGAACAAATGTAAAAAGAAAAAATTCCAAATAATGTGAAACTAAATAACCATGGATCCATTTAAAACATGTTTAGTCAGTCTAAACAAACTACTCAACCTATTCTCATTATTTCTTATCAGAAATTAACCTTTTTTAAGTTATCCTTTCAACGCTTTACCAGAACCGACCCATAAGCAAATGGCCTTGAACCAAACCTAACAACTTGATGACCTCAGGGTTTGTGCTCCTTAACTTTTGCTTAAAGGTGTTTCTAATACAGGGTTTGTTCGTGAGAGCTTTTATTCAATCTAAAAACACTTCTGTAAATGGAACTCCATTCAATCCAGGGTTATGTGTCTTCTGTTTTTTATTTAAAGGTGTTTGTGTATCTGTAAGCAAAACTAAAACATATCAATCATCATATATTCACATACATACAAATTCTCACAGTGGCCACCACCATCCAAACATGTTTTCACACAAACATACTTCTGAGTTTCATGTCACTGTGTTTTATGAACTAAGAAATTATCATTCTTGTGTCTTGTTCTTAGATGAGTAAGATCTAATTATGCATTTCTGGTTTTATGAAAATATAACTTGTAAAACACAAACACACTTCTGCCTCATGTTTAACCCAAAATTCAAATACATATAAACAGATAAATATATACTACTTCTGTTTCTAAAGCAAAACACACTTCCCCACGCTAATGGGCTTTTGGGCTTCAAAGAGAACCTGTCAGTAATCACTGCAAAAAATTTCAAAAACTCTATTTCTCCATCATGTTTATGCATGTACCTTAAAACAATTTTTACTATTAAGTAAACAACTTCAAAAAAACAGTTAGTAAGACCATCTCCTGAACCTGTCTTTCCTCACTCCCCTCCTTTTTTTTTTCTTTTTTTTCTTTTAGTTGGAGGTGGGGGGTGAGGGGAAGAAGGGTTGTCGTGTTGTCTCTCCGCTGTCAGCGTTCATGCACTGAAATTGAACTGTTAGGTTAGTTACATGAATAAAAAGGCTTTACAAAAAATAAAGAATAGTTCTTAGTTTTGCTGCTCTGCTTTGGCTGCTGTTGACTTTGAGCTTGGTGTCCCGTGCAAGGACAAGTTCCATTCTGCTGTTCCCTAAGCATGAGCTATCTGCCTTTTTATATAATTTGCCTGTGACGTCTACCTGGGCAGGTGTGGCCAGCACCGCCCAGCTAGAGGTTTTCAGTCCTTCTCCCATTATGCAAGTGGTACTTCTTCTGCACCTGTGTGCTGTATCTTGGGAGTCTTTCCTAAATGAGTTTGGGGGCTTACTTCGTCATTTTCTTTTTCACTTTCTCTTTCAAATGCCTTTGGAGGGCTGTGTACTAATAGCGAGGTACTAATTAATTTAAGTTTATATAAGATGCTTGCTTCAGGGATGAAGTTCTTGTTCATCAGTGCTTGTCCTCTCACAATCTGACAGGAAAAGAATAAACCCTCACAAGTGGCTGGGCCAAACACAGACCAAAGCAGCATCATCTAATTAAGCACAAATACATTCCACTGCATGGTCTGTGGTTGGACCATGCCACTGTTGAACAACTCAAACAGGACATTGATGAAAAACAAGGAAAACGACATAAAATGTTCATAATAAATGAGCAACAGTAAAAGTCTAGACAATAATATCTTTGTAATCATAACCATCTTTAGTGAAGAGATTCAAAGGGGTTCCAGTTGTCATTCATTTAGACTACTAAACAATTTTTATAAAAGAACTTCAATTTTTAGAATTTTTGTAATTTGGCTGTATAAGAGGAATTCAGCTTTTATAGTATGAAGTGGTTGCCTGACAGTTACCAATAAAAGGCTGCAGAGAATCGTGTAGGACAAAGCAGGTAGTGCACTATAACCAGGCACCAGGCGCTGCTGAAACGGAGCAAGGGCTTAAAGAGTTAACTCTGAATACTGATCCGGGGACCCTCCTGCTCAGAAGAATGTAATGCTTAGCTAGAATGTAATGCTTAGCTAGAGACAGAAACCAGGGCTTAGGGATTAGATGGTACCAAAAGAATGCTCACACACCTACATAAATAAAGACAGAGTAAGAACACGAATAGATAAGAGGTGAAATAGGGGTTCGAGTCCAAAGTCTTGCAAAATTCACCATGGAGTCAGCGAAAATCAAGAAAGTTGAAGAGTTCAGCCGAGGAAGAAGAGTGAGGCTGAAGAAACAGGAACGACCACCAAACATCACTCCAAAAAGATGACTCCCCCCCAGACTCCGCCTGTTATGAATATTATAACTAGATGATGCAATTATATGAATATGTATGTGAAAATGTTGTAATCCCTTGTAGAAATTGTATATAATCATGTCTTTTCACTGAGAAGGCAGAGTAAGTTTGTCCAGGGTGACCTGGCTTGCTCTCCAACGTTGCCTAAATAAATACCCTGCTGTTTAAAGGCTAAATTCTGTCTCTAAACAGTTCCATTGCGCCTTTTTGGGCATCACTGTCACTGCTTGTGTTAAATGCTCAGAGCCTGTGTGTTATGAAGAACCCAAGAGCATTCACTGGACACATACAGAGCAGGAGCAAGCCAACTGGAAGACTTATTTCTTACGTTCGTGTGGCTTCCATTAACACGACAGTAAATGCTCCATATTTAAGTATAACATAAGAGCATGAAGGAAAGTATCCAGGACATGATCAAAATTCACTTAACTAGGGTATTCGTTAAAGCAAGGCACAAGCTAGACAAAGCATTTAAACAACTTGAATAAACCATCATGCTATAATGTTACCAGTCTAGCACAAAGATTGCAGGCATGATGTAAGCCAGGGCTCATGGGGGGATGGGGGAGAGGTCCAAAAAACATCAGCCCTTCATCTGCAGTCTTGCCAACTAGTTACTTCCTTGCTTTCTAACACAGGGTTCTTCTTCTGTGAGGCTCAGCACCTCACGCATTGTCACACAGAATCTTGTGTGAACTCCTAAACCAAAAGGTCTCTTTCATATGCTGCAGCAGTCAGAGAGGAGAGAGGGATATTCCAAACAAGTCTTGCCACCTGCTGTAAAACTACTGGGACAAAATATATACAAATATAAGCCCTGCAAAACAATCAGTGCAATAAAAAATACCCATTTTCATGAAAGGCAACAGAAATATAATAATTAATAATCATAGCATTGTCTGGTATTTTGACAGTATTATTCAAATTATACTAGCCGTCCACTCTTTTAAAGTCTTTCTAGTTTGGATACTATGAAGTAAGTTTGCTGAAGATATCTCTAAAGCCAGTAGGACATCTTCAAAAGTCACTTGATTTAGAATTTTGAGTTTGTTTTCAAATTTCAGCCACATTTATAATACAAAGTCAATTATATTATGACCTTCTTTACCAGAGTCAAATGTAAGTTTTGATTCCAATTCTGATTCTTGCTTACCAGCAATACAAACAATATATAGAGAAAGAATAAGTTAAAATAGGCTAACGCACGGCCATGGTTGCTGTCTTGATTAACGCAAAAATGAGAAAAGCAATTAGAACAGTTTTCCTAATTTACTGTCCTGCATCATCCTCCCAGCCCCGGCCAAGCTCACTGGGAGCCACAGTTTGGCTCCACTGCTCATGAGAACCACCAGTGACAGATTGAGAATGGATACATTTTGATTTGTGATACAACTAAACAAATAAGGATCACCTGAAGTGATATTAAAAAGGCATTGTTAGTCACAGTAATCACAATATTAGGTGCGGCCACAAAGGCATACAAGTGACAGATGTACATCCTGACTGAGTTATTATACCAGTTAGTAAGAGTTAGTAGACACAATGAATTATCTCTAGGATATTTTCTTCTACGTGACATTTGGGCAGGCCTTGTGCTGCTTAGTATTCACTGGTTTCCTTCCAGGATTTTTAATAGACAGCTTCTGCATTGGCAGAAATGGAATGCATCTCAGGTCTTTCAATGCAAAGCATACATCCCCCACACATGGGATCAAATTAAGGATTTTGTTTTGTTCTCTTTCTCCTTTTCTCTTTTTTCCTCTCTTTTTATTAATATTATTTTTAACTTTTTTTTTCTTTAAATCTCAACTGTAGCATGCATGTGAAGGCTTCTAATTGTACACATGCACTTAGGATTTGGTGTTTGTTGGCCTAAAGCACAAAATGCACTATATAAAGAATTTCCTTTTTTTAAAGTTATCAAAACTAAAGTTATAGATACTGAAATTATTAAATAGGTCTAACAGTTCCACTGCTGTGCGTCCACTCCGCAGAACATTCATTCATTCACCTCCCCACTTCTCTCTCTTCCCTTGCATCAAAGTTCTCCCAAAGTAGGGCTGCTGCTTTGACCTCAAGCAAATACAGCTGTGGCCTTGTAAGAGAACAAGTAAACATTATTAAGGAAAAAAGTGTGAAAAGGAGAGGTGGCTGCAGATGGAGGAATGTGTTTGGACACGAGAAACAGCCGAGAGCTGCCGCAGCTGCTACCAGCTCTCCCCCCCCACCCAGCCTCCAGGGAAGGGGGGGGAGAAACAGCCAAGTGGCACACGCTATCACTGAAGGGTCCAAGAAAAAAACCCAGCTTAACAGATAAGTTATTACGATACCATTAGCAACACTCTGAGTTCACAACGACACATTGGACAGACAACACAATTAACACGAGAGTTAACAGAAATACAGTAAGGTAGGTACACTCCCTCGCCTTCCCCCCTCTCAACAAGAAGTAACGCAGCCCCGCAGGAGTTGTAGCACTTCTCCGGGGCTGCTCTGTTCCTGGTTTTTTCTTGCATTGCTGCCGCCGGGTTGCCCTGTCATCAGCTCCCGGGCGCTCCTGCCTGTAGTGGTTTGAACCAGGTTTTCCCCCTGAAGCTAAGAAAGTGGTAACCCCCAGGGGGTGGTGACACTGGAGATTTGAACCAATCTGCGCTCCTGCGAAACATAAACATACCACAACCAGACCGGAAGAGATGAGCTGTAGTCTGGTTGGAGAAGAAGTGACCATGTTGTAAGACCACGAGGAGAGAGAGCAGGAGCCCCTCTGGGGGGGCTCCAGCCTCCCAGTCCCTTGGCTGGAACTGCAGAGACTTGGAACAGTGTTAGACTGGGCAAAGTGTCTGTAGTTAAGCTGGGAGATGTTTCTCCACCGTGGGCAGTGGCAGGAGTAGCAGCAGATAGCATTGACCGTAGAAAAAGCGGCAGCACAGAGCCAAAAGACAAGAGAGCAGCAAAACAAGCATGCAGCAAGAAAGAGAACTCCTGGAAGGAGAGCTGAGAAAGAGAGCTAGCAGCAGAGAGACAGAGTTTGGGGGTAAGAACTGCAAAACTCCCCTAAACTTTCTTTGAGATCCCTCCAAAATGAAGGGGGTGGACTCTTACTGATTAGAAGTCCTAAATGGAGTAAAGGAGCTAAGAAGCTCGGTTGTCCTGAGAGCTCAGCCAGGATGGTGTGTAGGAGGTTGACCTTGGGGCCCTCCCTTGCTGCAAGCTACAAAGAAGCTCGCAGCCATCTTGAGGCAGGGCACAGAAGCTCTGCAAGGGGCTTGAGTCCCCTGAAGATACCAGACTGTCACGAAGACCCCCTGTGCTTCGTGGTATGACCACAGCGGAACGACCTTTGTCTGGGGTGAACGCAGCCCACGGAAGACCCCTTTTCCTGCGTCAAGGGGTCGAGAGGGGCTTGGAGGCCTCCCTCGTGTGTGTTGGCAGAGATCCAGCTCCAAATGCTGCATGGAAGACACAGAGAACCTGCTGCCTTAGAAGATACTGCTGCTCAGAGACTGGAAGGGATCTGTCCTTCTTCCCTCCTGGACTTTTATTTGGAGGGGAGAAGAGATCTGATCCATTGTAAATACTTATGTCATGGTAGAGATAGTTGAGATCGTGTGTATAATGTATTATAATATTTATTTATTTGTACAATCATTGTAATATATATTCCCTTTCCCCCATTCTGAGTCTCGTGTTTTGTCTGGAAAAAAATCATCCCACATTAGGTTGAGATGTGGGAAGGGGCTTAGGACTAGGGAATTAGATTTCTGAGGCTCTCAAACCATGACACCGCCCTACCCACACGGCCAAAAAGTCTCGTATTAGCGGCGAGGGGGAGGGGGTCTTCTCCCTTCACTGCCTCCAGGGGTGAATTGCTAGATTTTTCTTCATTTTCTAGCTTGAAGAGTGGTGACTTTTTAGAAGCGTCATCTTTTAAGGTTTCAAAGACAGTTCGCCATGGTTTCAGGACACTGGCAGCATGCTTAAGAGAGTCAGTGGCTGCATCAAAAAGCACCTTCCCGGCAGCCTGCCAAATGTCTATAAAAAATGCAGTCTGAGCATCTACCCCATTTCATTTGCACCAACTACGCAAGATGCAGAGCGCTCCTTCTTCATACTTAACACCACGTTTCTCTAGTGTATTAGTTAATACAGTCACAATTGACTTCTCCTCTGTAGTATTTTACGCTCCCATTCTGTTTCCAACAGCTCACCTTCTCTCCAGGTGTCTGTAAATAATTAGGTCCGGACTTTGGCTCTCAGATCCACTGACTATCGCTACGTTGGGCTCCGTCGTCATCGCTCTATCTCCGCGGTCCTCTTTGCAATAAATCACGTTAGGGTTTCACCAATTGACAACAGCCAAGAATGCACTCAGACAGTAAGTTAGCAGGCAAGGTACAACCAATACTTTATTTACAGCAGGCTTAATTTCATAGTTTTTTCTTCTGTCCACGTGCAAATATACCATATCTCATTGGTTATGTGTTCTTGTCCACGCGTCCAAGCTCATCCCCTCGCGTGCTGGCAAATCTCTAAATAACAGCTGTTATTTACTGCAATTCTTTCTCCTTTTCTGCTTGTTCATCCTCAATGTTTACATTCTCTTACAACCTCACAGCTGTAACTGCTCAAATTCAAGGCTTAAGCTGTCTACAGTTCAGTTGTTTTCCCACACAGGATAAGACAGGACAGTGCTCTACACTAAAGCAATTGTTGAAGCCATTCTACTAAAGCTGACACAAAAGCAAGAATTCTTAATGAGAGATGGATGCAACTCCCCCAGGCCAATGTTCATGGGGAGATCTCTGCTCTCAACCTCCAGGACTGACCTTGGGGGGGTCCCCAGCCAAGGCAGGAATCTCCACACACCCCCCAGGAAGGGTTCTGTTGGCAGAAGCTGCCCCTGTGAAAGGGGACTATCCCTTTCTGGTCGAAAGGGATGGACTGACAGTCACTGGACTCCAGGGGTTGCCTCACCATCAGGGGGTTCATTCGGGGTGGAAGCAGCGGCTGAAGCTCTTCCTGCAGTCGGGGCACTCACAGGGCTTCCCTTACCGGTGGGTCCGTTGGTGTTTGTTGAAGTCAGACCTGTCGGTGAAGCTCTTCCCACATTCCTCACACTTGTAGGGCCTCTCACCGGTGTGGATGCGCCGGTGGGTGATGAGGTGAGAGCTGTGCTTGAAGCCCTTCCCACAGTCAGTGCAGCGGAAGGGCCTCTCATCCGTGTGTGTCCGCTCATGCATAAGGAGATCTGAGCTGGTTCTAAACCTCTTCCCACATTCCAAGCACGTGTAGGGCCGTTCCCCGGTGTGGATGCGCTGGTGGGGGAGGAGGTTGGAGCTCCGGCTGAAGCTCTTCCCACATTCCCCACACGTGTAGGGCCGTTCCCCGGTGTGGATGCGCTGGTGGGTGAGGAGGTCGGAGCTTCGGATGAAGGTCTTCCCACATTCCCTACACGAGTACGGTCGTTCTCCAGTGTGGATGTGCTGGTGTCGGATCAGGCTGGAGCTGTCAGTGAAGCTCTTCCCACATTCCCCACACATGTAGGGCCGTTCCCCAGTGTGGATGTGCTGGTGTCGGATCAGGGTGGAGCTGTCACTGAAGCTCTTCCCACATTCCCCACAAGGATAGGGCCGTTCCCCAGTGTGGAGGCACAGGTGGATGCGGAGCTTGGAGCTCTGGCTGAAGCTCTTCCCACATTCCCCACACGTGTAGGGCCGTTCCCCAGTGTGGATACGCTGGTGGGTGAGGAGGTTGGAGCTGTTCCTGAAGCTCTTCCCACATTCACTACATGTGTAGGGCCGTTCCCCAGTGTGGATATGCTGGTGGGTGAGGAGGTGGGAGCTCTGTCTGAAGCTCTTCCCACATTCCAAGCACCTGAAGGGCTTCTCCCTGCTGGGAGGCTGCTCAGGGACTACCAGGTCGGAGCTCCGGCTCAAGCTCTGGCCTCCTTCCCAGCACAGGCTGGGTCTTTCCTCCTCAGAGCACCCCAGGTTGGCTTTGGAGCCCCTCCTCCGGGGGGATCTCCAGCCCTTTTCCTCCCCGCTGCCTTCCTGCACCGTGGAGCTGTTCAAAATGGCCTCTCCCACCAGGTTCTGCTGGGGGGATTTGTCCTCTGTGCTCTCCATCCTCAGCTCGGGGCCTGTGGCAGGAAGGAAGAAGGACAGGGAGGGGATTTGCCTCCAGCCCAGAGGGAAGGCCAAGGACATCCCCCAACTCCACCCTGGCAGGACGGCGGCGGGGTTGTCCTGCAGCTGGGGGCGATGCTCGGCTGCCAGAGGCAGCACAAGACTGGGACAAAGGGGCACTGACTTCCTCCTCACCTGTCTGGGGGGCCCGTGGCATCTTCCTCTTCCTCGCAGCCTCCTCCTCCATCCGCCCAAACTTTGGGAAGGAGAAATCCTGCTGGGGCATAAAACAAGGGCTGAGCTCGTTGGCTTGGGGGTTCCTCCTGCCCAAGTCCACCTCTAGAACTCACTGGGCACTCTGTGTCCATAAAAACCTCTAAAACACCAAGATTCAGCCCAGAAAAATCCAAACCCCTGAGATTCAGGAAAAAAAATCCCTCAGAAACAGCAAGAAGACACCTGTCCTTCCAAACTGCAAAAATTTGAGATTCAGCTAAAAAATACTCCAAAATATGAAGATTAGCTCAAAAAATCTCTCCCAGAAGTTCCCCCTCTCTGGTCTCTCCCCTCTGGGGTCGGAGGGTCTCCCCTGTCTGGGATGCTGGGGGTCCCACTTAGGGATGCTGGGAGTGTTGGGGGTCCCAAGGGTCCCTTCTCCTCTGACTCGCCTTTGGGTGCCACGTTCCCAGACATTCCCCCTCTCCAGGTTCTCCACTCTGTTGTCCCAGGGATCCCAAGGATCCCCACTGTCCAGGCTTCCCTTTCTCCACGCCCTCCATTTTAGGTTCCTGGGGGTCCCGGGGCTCCTCCCTCTCCGTGCTCCCCCCTCCAGGCTGCCGGGGGTCCCCCAGCTCTGGCATCGCCCCGCTCCGCCCTCCACACTCGGCAGCTCCCGGGCTCCACACCCACCCCCAGCTCTCCCGAGGGGGCTCCAAACCCGCTGTGTCCCCCCCGCCAGCACCGGGCTGACAATGGAGCCGGTGGGGACTGACCCAGCAACACCAACCCCCACCACGGGGGGGGACCCGCATCCCCCCGCCCACTGCCGGGGTTCTGCCCCCAACCCACCCTGGCACCCCCAAAAAACACCTCCCGCCCACCCTCAAGAGCCCCCAAGGGCACAGCCCTGCACAAGGGCCGGCTGTGCCCAAGGCAACCAAACAGCCCCACAGGTGGGGGGACACCAGAGGCTGCCCCAGGGCAACAAAAGCAAGGAGTAGAGCAGGCCCCCTGACACATGGGCAGGCTCTGGGTTCAGCCTGATGGAAATTTGGCACCAACAACACGGCCCCGACCACTGGTTCGGCACAGGGGGCCCGAGCTCCCCCCTCTCCAGGTTCTCAGGCTCTTGCAGCTCCCCCCTCTCTCCAGCCTCCCCTGCTCTCCAGGGATCAAGGCACGGGGACACAGAGGGACCACCACGGTAACCCCACTCCCACTCTCCCCCCTCCCCTTAGCCCCCTTCTCCCATCCCTTTCCCATTGGCCCCCCAAACCCCGGCTCCCCCCAGCTCCCTTTGGGGGTGACTCACCACCCCTCACGTTCCATTTGGGGGTCCCACCCGCTCTTTTCGCTTCTCTTGCCACTTTCCCATTGTGGCCGCTCCGCTCACCCGACAGTGGCAGGAAGGGCAGGGACAGGGGCGGAGCAGCAACAGCAACAGCAGGAGAACAATCGCACCCCCATCCCACGGGTGCTCAGGAAGGGGGAACTCATCCCAGATATCCTGGGGGGAGCGCAGGGGGTCAGGACATACTCAGGCTGCCAGCACAGACTTCCCTGCAAAGTCTGCAGTGAGTCAAGTTCTGGAGAGGAGATTGTGCCCCATGGATGGGATTGCAGAGGCTCCCTCAGGTCCCCAGCAGGAATCAGCAACCAGGAATAGACACAAAAGGCCCCTATGAAGATTTCAGGGGCAGTGTCCTGTAGGGAGGGGACAGTGTCACCCCACCAGGGTGGGGCTGGCAAGTGGGAGGCTGCTCCAGGGGTCTGCAAGAGGCCTCGTGCTCTGCTTGGCCCCCCCAGTGGCTGGTACCAACATTCTTGGCTGCCCCCGGCCCTGGGCAGCTCTGCTGCCACAGGCTGTGCCCTCACTGTGTCCCTGCAATGGCCCTGCCTGTCCCTCACCCGTGGCCCTGCCTGTGGCCCTGTCCCTTGGCTCTCTCTCTGCCAGCTCAGTGTGGGGCACACGGGCTGGGGGTCCCTCCCGCGCCCCCCGGGCAGCCGGCGTTGGCTGGGGGGATATGAGGGCTGGGCCTGCTCAGCACAGCCCCGACCTCGTGCCCAGAGCCTCTTTCCTGCCCCAGCCAAGAGCTTCCCAGCCCCCCCAGTGCTCCCCTGCTGCTGCCTCTGCTCCTGGCCCTGCCTTTGCTGCTCCCTTGGCTGCAGCAGTGGCTGCAGGGGGGGAATGGCAGCAGTTTCAGTTCCACAGCAGTTCCTGGGGGGAGCTCAGCCCAGGGGGGACAGGCAGGGACCTGATGGGGATGGACAGGGGCCCAGCAGGGACAGGCAGGGCCTGCAGGGGAAGGCACAGGGACAACTGTCCCCCCACAGTGCCAGGGCTGTCTCTGCTCCTCCTTGCAGGCTCCGTGGCCAGGCACAGTTTGTGTTCCTGGGTGCCCACCATCTCAGCACTTGGAGCCACTCAAATCAGCGCCCGCAGCTCTGCAGCAAAGCCCCAGCTCACCTGGCACACAGGGGATGGAGACAGCACCTGCTCGGGGATGGGCACTCACAGCTTTGTCTCTTCCCCACCACGGGGCTCTCCTTCCTCAGCAGCACCTCTGCCTTGCACTTATTCTCAGGCTCACCTCAGGGACACCTCTGGGCTCACCTCCACCCCACTTCTCAGGTTCACCTCAGGGCCTGGGCTCAAGGACATGAACCTGCAGAGAGGGGAGATGATGTGCAAGCTGAGGGTTGCCTGTTTGGACTGGGCTGTGAGCTTCTTTCTCCTTCTAGAACCATCTCAGAACTTATCCTACTTTTCTAACGCCACACATTTGCAGACTAACTTTGTAGATATATATGGACAGACACCTCTGTCACCCCGTGCATAGAGCCTCAAGCATGTGCTGCCACAGGAATGGGAATCAGAGAATCAGCCAAGTTGGAAAAGACCTCCAAGATCATCAAGTCCAACCCTGAATCCAACCCTGCCATGCTTCCCAGACCATGGCACTGATGCCACATCCACTCTCACCTTCAACACCTCCAGGGACGGTGAGTCCACCCCCTCCCTGCCCAGCCCATTCCAATGGCTGATTACTCTCTCAGGAAAGAATTCCTTCCTAATATCCAACCTAAACCTCCCCTGGCACAGCTCAAGACCCAGCCCTCTTGTCCTGCTGCTGCTTCCTGGCAGAAGAGACCAATTCCACCTGGCTACACCCTCCTGGCAGGGACTTGCAGAGAGTCAGGAGGTCTCCCCTGAGCCTCCTCTTCTCCAGCCTCAACACTCCCAGCTCCCTCAGCCTCTCCTCACACCACTTGTGCTCCACTCCCTTCCCCAGCCTCGCTGCTCTTCTCTGCACCTGCTCCAGCCCCTCCAGGGCCTTCCTCAACTCAGGGGCCCAGAGCTGGACACTCCAGAGCACTCCAGAGCACTCCAGGGGTGGCCTCACCAGCGCTCAGTCCAGGCCAACAATCACTTCCCTGCTCCTGCTGCCACACTCTTCCTCAGCCAGGCCAGGATCCATTGGCCCTCTTGGCCACCTGGGCACACTCTGCCTCCTCTTCAGCTTCCTGTCCATCCACACTCCCAGCTCCCTTTCTGCCTGCCTGCTCTCCAGCCACTCTGGCCCCAGCCCGGGGGGCTGCTGGGGCTTGTTGTGGCCAAAGGGCAGGACCCGGCCCTTGGCCTGCTTGAACCTCATTCCCTTGGAATCAGCCCATGGATCCAGCTTGGCCAGGTCCCTCTGCAGAGCCCTCCTGCCTTCCAGCACATCAACACACCCCCAGCTTGGTGTCAGCTGCAAACTTGCTGATGAAATGCCTGGTTCTGCAGGAGCTGCAGATGCTCAAGGGGCAGCAGGACCAAGTCAGGGGGCTGGGGGGGCCTGGGGGGCTTTGGGGTCCAGGAGGGTCCTGGGGGAGCTGGGGAGGAGCTTTGGGGATTGGGGGTACAAACCAGGACAGACCAGACAGACAGTACAGACCAGTACCTCCTCACTGCTCCCCAGATCTCTCCTGGAGCTGGGCCACGTTGCCGTGGGACACCTGAGCCCCCCAGTGCCCTCCCAGTACAGCCCAGTGCCTCCAATACAGCCCACTGTGTTCCTGTCCCAGGGTGCCGGGTGATCCCTCTTTGGGAGGGGGTTGGAAGGGATTTGAGGGGGGGGCTGGGGGAGATTCGGGGGGGGTCTTGGGGGGATTGGATGGGGATTAGGAGGATTTTGGGTGCATTTAGGGGAGTTAAAAGGGGGTTTGGGGGATCAAAAGGCTCTGTGGGGGGAGGGGATTAAAGGGAAAATGGGGGTTAAGTGACATTTGGGCGGTGTTAAAGGGGCCCAAGGGGGAAGAGGATGAGCTCCACCATGAGCAGCTAAGTCCTAAGAACCCCCCTGGTGTTCCCAAGACCCTCTTGGTGTCCCCAGTTCCCCCCTTGACACCCTGAGACCCCCCTGGTGTCTCCCATGTCCCCAGAGCCTCCCCATGGCCCTAATTTCCCCCTTGATGCCCCCAACTCCACTGTCCCAAAACCCCTCCCCACTGTCCCCACTGTCCCCAAACCCCATCCCTGATGTCCCCAGCCCTCCATCTCACCCCAGGAGCCTCCCTGGACCCTCTGACACCAAAACGCCCCCTTTCCCCATGCTCACAGAAAGGCCAAGGGCATCTGGGGACATGCTGGGGACAGTTGGGGGGCTTTGCAGGGCACTGGGTGATTACTGGGGGATACTGGGACACACTGGGGGGAACCGGGGCACTGGTAGGGACTGGGGAGTTACTGGGGGATTACCAGGACACACGGGGGGACACTGGGAGGTTACTGGGCCATACTGCGGGTTACTGGGTGCTCACTGGAGGATCACCTGGACACACTGGGTAGTCACTGAGGGGGTTAGTGGGCCGTGCTGCGGGTCACTGGGAGGTCACTGGGCTATACTGGGGGCACTGGGATCCCCTGACCCGGATGTGGTACATCTCCCCCCCAGACTTTGGGGGGGCACCCCCAGGACCCCTTCCCTGGGGGCTGGGAGGTCCCCTGAACCCCACTGCTGGGCTTTAGGGAACCTCCGAGCCCCCCTCCCTGTGGGGTCTCTGTGTGCTGAGTGTTGGAGGTCTCTGGGGTCCGGGGGGTATAAGGATCCCCTTTCCCTGGGGTCGGTCCGCCGGGCAGGCAGGGGCTCTGTGGCAGGACGGGTAATGGCGGACCGCGCGGGGCCTCATGGGAGCTGCAGTTCCCTCATGAGTAGCGGTGGCACAATTCCCCCCCACTCACCCGCGGGTTCCAGGCCCCGCGCTCTGACCCTCGGGAACGCCCGAACCCCTCAGCTAAATCCTCCCGAGCCCTCCAGCCTTTCCACCCACAGCCGCGCTCCCCGCAGCCCTCGAGGGGATCCCCAGAGCCCCGCTCTCCCGCAGGCCCCGCCAGCTCTCACACGAACCGCAGGCCTCGCCGCCGCCATCACTTCCCGGCAGCCAACACGGCGCTCTGCGCGCGCAATGCCTTTCCTGACCCTCGCCGCAGCCAATCAGCGCGCGGCCGCGCCCTCCACCCGCCCACCCGCCGCGCCGCGCGGAGCACCATGGGAGTTGCAGTCTTTGCGGGGCGTCATAGCGGCCCTTTGCTTTTGAGCGGACTGAAGTTTCTACCAGAAAGGGCCAGTCCCCTTTCACAGGGGCAGCTTCTGCCAACAGAACCCTTCCTGGGGGGTGTGTGGAAATTCCTGCCTTGGCTGGGGACCCCCCAAGGTCACTCCTGGAGGCTGAGAGCAGAGATCTCCCCATGAGCATTGGTCTGGGGGAGTTCCATCCATCTCTAATTAAGAATTCTTGCTTTTGTGTCAGCTTTAGTAGAATTGCTTCAACAATTGCTGTAGGGTAGAACACTGTCCTATCTTATCCCGTACTACTGGTAGTTTTAGTGTTTCTACTGTGCAGTAAATAATTCTGATGAAGATCCTTTGTCTGATCATTTGTAACCCTAAATAATTCATTTCTATCAATAGATCTGTTTTGCCATCATTAAAACCTGGGGGACAAAAGTGCTTCAGTCACATCTGTAATTCCTCTAAGTTGAAGCTGTTGGCATAACCCAAGGCTGAGATTGGATCCAGCAGCCCCCAGCACCCCACAGTAAGTTGGGAGCTCAGTGGGGTCACCCCCCTTTGCCAACCTCCCTGTGCCCAAAGACCCCCATGGGACCGTCAGACCCTCCAGACCACCCCCCCTTTCCACCCTTCTCCATGTTCCTCCCACTTTTCCATTGCCACTTCAATCCCAAATTTCCCCCCCAAGCAGTTTTGCAGTCCCAACCCCCACATTTTGCCCCCTCTCTTATGGCGCTGAAGGAGAAAATGAGGCTGCACACACAGAGTTCCATTGCGGGACTTGTCCGCCCATCTTTCTGGTGTCCCCCTTTCACTGGGGTTCCTTTGGAAACAGCGCCTGGGCTTTGTCTTTTAGTCCACTGGAATTCCCAGCATGGCCCCAAAGCAGTGCCCTGATCCCACACATTCCCCTCCCCTCATGTGCTGGCTGTGTTCAGCCACCAGAGGAAAACACAGGCTACCATGCAGAGCATTCCAAGTGGGTTTCCACTTTGGCAAACAGCACTCTCTTGATGGAAAACACCAGTCAAGGCCAAAACACTCCTTGTTGATCCTGATTAACTGAGTGCAGCTGTTGGTGTCTTAACTTGTTCCCACAAAAATTCTCAGGGTTCCTTTGGTTCCGGGAGGCCCCACATGCCATAACAGCCCCTTGATTCCATGAACTTCCACAGACTCCAAAGGTTCCTTTAGTTCCATGAGGCCCTGCAGTCCCAAAATGCCCTTTGGATTCTTGGAGATTTCCCATTGTCCCAGGGTCCCTTGTGCTTCAGAAGTAGCTGCAGTGGGACAGTGGCCCCTTGGTTCCGTGAGCTCTGCAGTGTTCCAGGAATCCTTGGGTTCCAGGAGAGCCTGCAGTTTCACAAGGACCACTTGAATCCAGGAGATTCTGCAGGGTCACAATGGCCCCTGGATTCTGTGAGGTTCAGAAATGTCTCAGAGTTCCCTTGGTTCCAGGAGGACACACATGTCACCAGGAACCCTTGGTTCCCAGAGGTTCGACAGTGTCCCAGAATTCCTTTGATTTCATGAGGCCCTGGATTGTCCCAATGGACTCCTGATTCCATCAGCCCCCTCAATGTCACAATGGTCCCTTGGTTCCAGGAGTTTCCACAGCATCCCAGAGTTCCTTTTGTTCCATGGGGACCTGCAGTGTCACAATGGGCCCTGAATTCCAGGAGTTTTCCCAGGGTGACAGTGCTGCCTTGATTCCATGAGACTGCAGTGTCCCAGGGCTCCTTTGGCTCCAGAAGGCCCTGCAGTGTCCCAATTGTCCTTCCTTCCATGAGTTTCCACCATGTCCTTGCTGGAACACACATGACTGTAATGCTGCCCCACCTGCAGAGCTGCCTCCAGCTCTGGGCTCCAGCACAGGAAGGACATGGACCTGTTGGAGCGAGTCCAGAGGGGAGCAGCAAGAGGATCAGAGGGCTGGAGCAGCTCTGCTGTGAGGAAAGGCTGAGAGAATTGGCATTGTTGAGGCTGGAGAAGAGAAGGCTTTGGGCTGACCTAATTGTGGCCTTGCAGTGCCTAAAGGGAGCCAACAAGAAAGATGGAGAGAGACTTTGGACAAGGGCCTGGAGGGACAGGACAAGGGGCAGTGGCTTCACATGGAGTGAGGGAAGGGTTGGAGGAGATAGTAGGAAGGAATTCTTGCCTCTGAGGGTGCTGAGATGTTCTTTAAGGCCCCTCCCAACCCAAAGCATTCCATGATTCTGGGACTGGTGGGTGAGGTGATGTTCGGCGCTGTCTGGGGCACAGGGACACAAAATGAGGGAGTTTTCCATTGTGGGGGAAGGAAAGAGGGGGCAGCAGAACTGACCCCTTGGACACCTGGCAGGCAGGCTTTGGCTGGAAGCTGCTGATGGGGAGCTGAGTGAAGCCCCCACAATCCAGGAGGAAATGGTCAGTGACCTGCTCTGCCAATGAGACCCCCACAAGTGCCTGGGCCCACATGGGATGCACCCAAGAGTCCTGAGGGAGCTGGAGAAAGAGCTGGCCAAGCCACTCTCACTCATTCCCCAGCAGTGCTGCACAACTGCACAAGTCCCAGCTGACTGGCAACAAGCAAATGGGATGCTGTAACAGGGAGGGTTTACTGTATCAGGGAAAACAGGTTGGAGAGATTCTGGAACGTGAAAAACTAAACACCGTTGCTAGTTAACAAAGTAACTATTATGAAAGGTGGCAAACAGGGAAAAGGGGGGAAAAAAACAGGCGCCTGAGGGAAAAGGATTAGGGCAGAGGAAAAAAGTGAACAAAAGACCCTAGAAAGAAGGCTCGACACCCATACTCACCCAGGTGTCACCTATAAGAGAGTCTTACCCACTCTAACCAGTAATAAAGCCTCACTGCAGCAGCTGCGTGTTCCAAAGGGCTGGCAGGCTCCCACTTCAAGCAGGTGTCCCCGCTAAAAGCAACTCGGTCCTTCGTGAAGAGCCAGCCCCCAACAAGGAAAACATGTCTGCTTTTATAAAGTTCATTGAGAACACCTGCCCCGGGGAGGTGTGGCCAGTACTGCCCCGTCAGGGGTTCCCAATCCCACCCCCTTGGTTATGTAAGTGCACCCCTCCTGGCGTGCGTGAGCACTTTGGAAATCCCCTCACGCAGGCGCAGTAAGTCCTGAGGGGTCTTTCCCAATTGAGGCTGAGGGAGAGCCTTCATCATGTCATCGTCACTTTCTCCTCCAAATGCCCTTGACGAGCCATTGACCAATCACAAAAGACCAATTAAAACAGTTTATACAGAAGTTCTCCCTCCAAGGCCAAATTCACTGTTTTATCAGGGAACTTGGCAGGAAGAGCTATAAACTTCTGTAGGTGGCTAAGGTCAAACACAGACCAAAAATATCATCCCAACTCCGTCCCAATACAGATGCCCATGCACAGGAAGGGCCAAAAGGAGGACTCCTGGCCTACCTCATTGACCTCAGGACCAGGGAAGTCCATGCAGCAGATCCTCCTCAGTGCCATCCCATGGCATGGGCAGGACAATCAGGGGATCAGGCCCAGCCAGCGTGGGGTTGGGAAAGGCAGGTCCTGCCTGACCAACTTCATCTCCTTCTCTGACAAAGGACCCCCTCAGTAGCTGAGGGAAAGGCTGGGGATGTGTCTCTCTAGATTCAGGAAAGCCTTTGGCACCATCTCCCCCAGAATCTCCTGCACAAACTGACTGCTCATGGCTTGCACAGGGGAATTGTTTGCTGGGTGACAAACTGGCTGATGGCCCAGGGAGTGGTGGGGAATGGAAGGAAATCCAGGTGAGGCCGATCACTGGTGGGATTCCCAAGGACTCAGGGTTGGGGCTGGTCCTGTTTAACATCATTCTTGATGATCTGGGCCAGGGGATCGCGTGCCCCCTCAGTAAAGTCGTGGACAACACCACATTGGCTGTGAGTGTGGATGTGCTGGAGGGCAGGAAGGCTCTGCAGAGGGATCTGGACAGGCTGGATCAATAAGGCCAAGTGTCAGGGCCTGCCCTTGGCCCCCAACAACCCCCTGGAACGCTCCAGGCTGGGGGCAGAGGGGCTGGAGAGCTGCTCAGCAGGAAGGGACTTGGAGGCGCTGCTTGACAGTGGCTGGATATGAGCCAGAGTGTGCCCAGGGGGGCAAGAAGGCCAAGGGCATCCTGGCCTTTGTGGAGAAGAGTGTGGCCAGCAGGAGCAGAGAACTGATTGCCCCTCTGTGCTGGGCACTGGGGAGGCCCCACCTGGAGTGCTGTGCCCAGTTCTGGCCCCTCAGTGCAAAAAGGCCCTTGAGGGGCTGGAGCGTGTCCAGAGAAGGGAACGGAGCTGGGGAAGGCTCTGGAAAACATGTCTGCTGAGGGATGGCTGAGGGAACTGGGCTTGTTGAGTCTGGAGAGGGAGAGGCTCAGGGGGGACCTCATTGCTCTCTACAATGACCTGAAATGAGGTTTTAGTGGGGTGAGGGTTGGTCTCTTCTGCAAAGCCTTTAGTGACAGGAAGAGAGGAAACATCCTTAAATTGCATCAGGCGAGGCTCCGATTACACATTAAAAAAACCTTTTTCCACTGAGAGAGTGTTCATCCATTGGAACAAGTAGCCCAGGGAGGTGGTGGAGTCTCTGGAAGTGTTCAGGTGGCACCTGGATATGGCATTTTGGGGTGGGGTTTAGGGGTAATTCTGGTGGTGCTGGGTTGACAGTTAGACTAGAAGATCTTGAAGGTCTCTTCCAACCTTGATGATTCTGTGACCTGTCATCCCTGTTTCCAGGTTTGTGCTCTAACAAGACCCTGGGGATGTTTTCTCAGTTGGGTCCCTCAGTGAGACCCATTGGCACTACAAGAAACTTTACGGTTTGAATCTCACTTTGGTTTCTCAAGAGGTTCCTGAAACTTTCCTCAGGGTCTGATGTTCAGGGACTCATCCCCAAAGACCCCAAGGATCATGAAATGCCTGGGGCAGTTGCTGTGCTGCTGAGCTGGGCCAGGCTCCTGGCACACAGGGAGCTCCTGGCAAGCAAGAAGAGCTTCAAAGAGACAGCTCTGCCCAGGAGCAGCTCCTCTGCACAGCCCAGCAGGGTTGAAGGCAGTGCCAGGGCAGCTCAGGGACACCAGCAGGGCACAGACAGAGCTTCAAGGGGCTCAGCACTGGCAGGATGGCTGAGAGATCCCTGCAGGAGGAATCTTGGCAGGGCTGCACACGGTGAGTCTGTGGCTGCAGGGCAGTGCAGGGGCAGCTCCTGGAGGCATCTCCTAAAGCTGGCCCAGCCCCAGCTGATGGGATGGGTTAGGAGGGGGCTGTTTGGGGGCAGTTTGGAAGAGCTGTGAAGCTGGGGGTGCAGCCAGGGGTGCCCAGGATGTGGGGCAGAGCAGGGTCCTGCATCCCAGGGTGCTGTGCTGGGCAGGGACTCTGCTGCCTGCCAGGGGCAGCTCTCAGCAGGCCTGGGGAGCTGCTCCCAGGGCTGGGGCAGAAGGGCTGTGGGCAAGGAGCAGCCTCTGACAGGAGAGGGCAGGGTCCTTGACCTGTTGACAGGATGTTGCAGGTTGTGAGAGCTGCTCAGAGCTCCAGGTTATCACACAACATTTCCCAGGGGAGCTTTCCGGAAGCACAGGAGTTGAGGAGCTACTAAAAGGGAAGGGTCCTGTTCTTTCAGTCTCCCAGTCTGTGTTTTCTGGGTGGGAAATGGGACATCAAAATGTGTATCTCAGTTCAGGAGGAGGAAATTAAACTCTGAATCAGCTTCTCTCAGAGCTGAATAACCCAGGCAGTGTCAGAAATCAACACCCCGTGTCTCACAAGCAGCATCACTGTCCACTTCTCCCGTCTCCTCAGGGTTGCCCTGCCATTGCCATCAGAACCTGCCCAGCCAGAGCTGCCCCTGGGCAGTGCCCTGTGCTGGGAAGGCTCTTCAAGACAGAGCTGAGCCCCCAGGGCTGGGATGGGCTCTGGCAGCACTGCCAGGGCTCAGCCCTGAGCACAAAAAAGCAGCTGCTGGCAGGGACTTGAACAGTGCTGCCCTGCTCTGAGAAAAAACACTTGGTTGTGGGTTTTTTTAAGACTACTTTCTGTGTGAGGTCCTCGTCAAGGCAGCACAAGGGAAATCCAAGGGTAGATGGAAAGCAGACTCTTGGATCCTTCAGCTCTCCTGGGCTTGCAGTAAGCCACACAGAGATGAACTGTCTTCTCTGTATCAACTCGTTTTCACTCATAAAATTGAGGATTTCTGCACTTACAAAGAACAGTCTTGGCACATTTTTCTCCTCTCATCTTTTCTTTACCTTACTATTATCCTGTCTTTCCTTTCTCTCCCTTACACATTCTCCCTAAAGGTTATCTTTATGCCATATTGCTATAGATGAGAGATACAGATGATAACACTCAAAATGGCAACATAATTGTTTACCTTTGAAACAAAATTGTTCTAAAATAAACCCTAAATATATATGTTTTCAAACACTGATTATTTAGTGTCGTTTCACTCTAATTGCCCCAAGGGATTTATCAATGAGAACCTGGGTTATCCCCCCTTTCTGGGGAGGGTCGAAATATTTGCTCAGAAGAGTCTCTTCTTCCTTTTCTGCTTTTTCTGATTCTCAGATTCCTTTTTTAACAGGACCCTATGCCGTGAAACAGCAAATGCCCAACAGCAGCTCCACGCCCCAGTTCCTCCTGCTGGCATTGGCAGACAGGAGGGAGCTGCAGCTCCTGCATTCTGGCTCTTCCTGGCCATCTCCCTGGCTGCCCTCCTGGCCAACGGCCTCATCCTCAGCGCCTTAGCCTGCGACCACCACCTGCACACCCCCATGGGCTTCTTCCTGCTCAACCTCTCCCTCACAGACCTGGGCTGCATCTGCTCCACTGTCCCCAAAGCCACGCACAATTCCCTCTGAGACATCACAACCATCTCCTACACGGGATGTGCTGCACAGCTCTTTTTCTTTTTCTTCTTCATCTCAGCAGAGTATTTCCTCCTCACCATCATGTGCTACGACCGCTACATTGACATCTGCAAACCCCTGCACTACGGGACCCTCCTGGGCAGCAGAGCTTGTGCCCACATGGCAGCAGCTGCCTGGGCCACTGGCTTTCTCTATTCTCTGCTGCATACAACCAATACATTTCCCCTGACCCTGTGCCAGGGCAATGCCCTGGGCCAGTTCTTCTGTGAAATCCCACACATTCTCAAGCTCTCCTGCTCACACTCAGGCTACCTCAGGGAAATTGGGCTCATTGTGGTTAGTGTCTGTTTAGGGTTTTGTTTTCATTGTGTTCCCCTATGTGCAGATCTTCAGGGTTGTGCTGAGGATCCCCTCTCAGCAGGGACAGCACAAAGCCTTTTCCACGTGCCTCCCTCATGTGGTCTCCCCTCACCCTCATGGTCTCCCTCTTCCTCAGCACTGCCATATTTGCCCATCTGAAGCCCCCCTCCATTTCCTCCCCATCCCTGGATCTGGTGGTGTCATTTCTGTACTCGGTGGTGCCTCCAGCACTGAACTCCCTCATCTGAGGAACAAGGAACTAAAAGATTCCATGGCAAAATTAATTATTGGCTTTTTTCAAAAGCAATGAAGTGTCTGCTTTCTTCTGCAGAGCATTCAGAATTTAATTCATTACAATCTCAGACTTTTTTTCTTGTTTTTTTTTGGTTCATTTTCTTATTCCTTTTCTACTGTTATGATGTATTTGACAAATGAATATCATAGCATTGCTACATCAGTATCTACCATTATTTTGTAAGTCAAAGACTTTCCAAAGGCTTGTTCTCTGTTCATTTAAATTAAATAAATACCCTGCCCTGATTTCTGTGTGCCCAAGATTCTTCTGGCCCCTGACTTCAGGGGCAGTGCCTGTGTGTAGACGTGGAGAGAAGAGAACCCCAACCCAGCAGCCCAGCCAGGGACAAGAGCACTTAGTCTTTCCACGTTCCCTCTTTCCAGCTCCACACTGTCCTTCCCAGCCCTGCTGTGGGTGCAAGGCCTGAGTGCTCTGGCACCTTGGGCACAGTCCTGCTCTTTGTCCATGCTGGGATCACAGGCAGGGACAGGCCCTGGGAACTGCTGGCACAGAGTTGGGCCCCACACCAACAGCTCCATCAGCAAAGGGCATCTCCTGAGGGCAGGGCAGGAGGGCTTCAGGCTCTTCCTCCACAGTCACTGTCAGCAATGAGCTCCAGGAATGCCCTGGCAAAACAAATGCCAGTGCCCAGCTGGGAGTGGGAGTGTGCAGGGTGGGGGCACGCAGCAGTGTCCTTGCACAGTCAGAGCTCCTGGCACAGACCTGAGGGACCAGCAGAGCAGGGGCTGGGCTGTGTCTTTGTTCCATGGACAGCCTGGGAAGGTGCCCCAGGGCCACTGTCACAGAGCAGCCCCTGCAACCCCCATTCCCAGCCCTGGCCTCTCCCCCCATCTGCAAGAGGTTGATTGTCCCTCCATGGGGGGACATCAAGTGATCAAGTCAGAAGTCCATGTTTGCTTTTTGATGAGGACACTTCAGCATGTCTGCTCTGTCCATGCCCTACCTTCAGGCCGTCCCTTTCCCTGCTCAGCAGGAAAGCAGCCCGGCTGGGCAGCATTGCCCCTGTGCAGGCAGGAAGGGCTCTGCAGGCAGGAGTGGCATTGCCCTCCAGCAGAGGCACTTCTGCCCTTTCCCAAAGCACAGAGCACAGCTGGGCACTGGGATGCAGCCAGAAGCACCCACAGCTCCATGGGTCACCGTCTGAGCTGCCTGCCCAGCTTCAGTGAGCACCAAAGAGAGAAAGAAATGCTCTCACTCACAGGAGTCCAAACAGGGGAGAGGGGACATGTAGAGCTAAATATTTCAATAGAAAATTGAAAATCAGACCTCATCAATGGATGAGGGATGGGAATGGGGCATGTCCCCAGACTTCAGTAAAAATCTTTTTTCCTCTCTCTCATGTCCTCCTCCATGACTGGGGATGGGAACAGCCTCATCATGGGGCTGCAGGAGGAAAACTTGGAAACCTGCTACAGCACCACTGCCCTGAGTGATCCCTGACTGGGGACAGCACAGTCTCTACTCCCAGCAATGTCATTGCCATTTTCTGCACCTTTGGCATATGCAGACTCTTTCCTGCTATGCCCCCCAATATTGCATATCGACGAAGATTTCTCCCGGACCAAAGGTGCCACACCAGAAAGTTCTTGCTACCCATGGAGTGCCCAGACTGGCCCACCAACTGCACCAGAAAGCCAAAGCTTCTAGGCTTTCTTTCTTGGCAATAAGGGCTCTTGTTTGCTTTTTCCTCCTTTCAGCTCAAACTGCCAGCTTGACTCCCAGGATTGCATACGGACAAAGATTCCTCCCAGACCAAAGGTGCCACCACAGAAAGCTCTTGCTGCCCACCAAGTGTCCAGGTTGGCCCATCAATTGCACCTGAAAGCCAAAGGATCCAGGCTTTCCTTCTGGAGGGAAAGGACTGCGGTTCCCTTTTTTCAGCCCTGCAATGCAATTGCCAGTCCAACTCCCAAAATTCCATAGGGATCAAGATTCCTCCCAGACCAAAGGTGCCACACCAGAAAGCTCTTGCTGCCCGTGGAGTGCCCAGGCTGGCCCACCAACTGCACCAGGAAGCCTAAGGCTGCAGCCTTTCTTTCCCGGGGAGAAGGGCTGTTATTTGCTTTCTTCAGCCCTGCGCTGAAGCTGCCAGCCTGACTTCCAAAATTCTAGACTGTGTGGGTGCTGCTGCTCCTGTGCAGAGCCTGCTGGGGTTGTCTGTGGCTTGGGCAGCAGCCCCACCCGAGGTGCCCCGTGCCTTCCCCGTGGTGGCCCCAGCACCACACGGGCAGGCCACAGATGCTGCTTCCTGGCTGGCACAAGGCTTGTGGTCACTTCCGAGGACCAGCTTCTCAGGGATCCCTACAGCTCCAGGCTCTGCCCATCCGCTCTGCTGGAAGTGTTGAGGCTCCAGCAGAACCCCCCAAGGCCAAGGACCTTTGGGGTACTTTCCCTTCCCCACTGCACATTTGGGTAAGTCTTGTGGAGCACAAGGGCCCTTTTTCCCCTCTTCCCAGATGCCCTGTGGACATTGGGCACCAAAAAACTCCTGAGCCTCTGTGTATGCTAAGAGGAATGTCATATTCTCAAGCTAGGGAAGAAAAACTTGTTGCAGAGACGGGTCTTCACCGCAGGCTCAGGTGGTCCCATCAGACAGGCTTCCCAGGATCAGTTCTCTGCTGACTTCCAGCAGCTGCCCCACAGAGGAGCCTCCCTATTCGGCACATTCTAGAGCTGATCCTCAAACTGCAGTAACCTGGAGAAGACTCAGGTCTCTGGACAGCTCTTAGGATTTTCTCGGTTTGAAGTGCCAGGCTTTTGACAGCAGCGCTGTCATGAGTCATGCCTTCAATAACTGAAAGAGAAAAGAACGGAGCCAAGGTCAGAGACCAGATCTCTGGTGAGTCTAGAAGCCCCTCCTGTCAGGACCATCCCACCCAACTCTTGCTATGGCCAGAATGGAGGAGGGCCCAACGGGATCAACCAGGAGGTGCTGGCCACCAATACCCCTCATGCTCCTGAAATCTCTCTCTGCTCTGCCCAAGCCATTGCTCATCTCTGCAGAGAGCAGAGCCCTCCACAGCCAGGGAAGGATTGCAGCTCCCTGCCCCGGGGTCTGTGCTCCATTCAGCAGCCCCACTGCCCTGACTCACCGTCAATGACAATCTGCAGGTCTACCTTCTGTCCCTTCAGGTACCTCCCAGCGATCCCTGGGAACACAGATGCTGTCACGGCCCCAGCGGTACAGCTCCCCCCCAGCGGCGCTGCCGGCCCGGCCACAACGCCCTCCTGCCCTGGCAGGGCTGAGCCCGGGGCCTTCCCGCCTCGGGACTCCCCAGGGCTGGGCTGGCACAGGGCGGCAGCCACCAGGGCACTCCGGGCTTCACAGCACATCCCTGCGCCACATCCTGCTGCCAGGGCAGGGAGGGACCGAGAGCTTGTGGCTCACCAATGAACCTGAGGGCTGCCTCTCGCACAGGCTCCTGTGGGCTCTCCAGGTATGGTAGGGCCTGGCATAGATATTTGGCCACTCTTCTCTTGTCCTTTTCCAGCTGGAGAGAGCAGTAGGGCACAGAGGGAAGGGTTGGCTGGGGGTCTGCCCCTTGGCCGGCCACTGCCTGCGCCCAGCGCTGGGCTCCAGCAGCACCCTGGCTCGGGGGCAGAGGAGCCTGCAGAGGAGTCCTCACACCCCAGGCAAGGTGGCAGCCTGTGGGGTGCAGGCTGCTGTCCCACAGGTGGCTGCAGCAGTGGGCAGGGCCACAGTGCCAGCCCCACACTCTGGGCATCGGGTGCTGGGGCTGTGAGGTCGTCCTTACCAGGCACTCGCCAAACCTCCAAGACTGCTCTGTCTTCAGCAGCTTCACAAGATCACTCCTCTTCAGAAACCACGCTGCACCAAGCAGCGCTTCCCAAGAGGCCTGCAGAGCAACAGAGAGCAGGACATGGCATCGCACAGGATCCATGTCCCTGGACCAAGGCCAGGAGGAGAGACTGGAGCCTTTGAGGTGCCAGGGCACGAGGCAGACCAGCCCCCTGCCGCGGGGACACCAGACCCTACAAGTTCTCACTTCTGCCACGTGCTGGTTCTCATTATGCCAGTGGAAAAAAAGTGGGAGCAGGCTGTAGACCACATGTGTCTTCAGGGCTTGTTTTCCCTCATCCACTCCCAACTCCATCACCTTTCGGAAGAGCTGAATGGAGAGTAGCTGCACGTGGATGTTGTCCTGATGGAAAGGAAGAGGAAAAGACCTCAGCTCCAGGCCTATCGGGTCACAAGCCTGGAAGTCCACAGGCCACAATTTCCTGGTAGCACCCAGTGCCTGGGGCGGGGGGGCACAGAGCCTTACATTGCCAAAGAGGGGCTGGAGCACCTCAGCCAGCTGCAGGGCAGTGGGGGTGGAGATTAGGATGTCTCTGTCCTGGACTTGATTGATGAATACAGAGAGGGACATCCTGACCAGCTCTCCGTCTGTATCCCACAGTACGTCCATGAGGTTTTGTGTCAGGCTCCGCATGCCATCAGCCTGTGTGGAACACAATGCTGTGCTGTGAAGCCACGAATCATGGAATCCTAGAATATCCCGAGTTGGAAGTGACCCACAAGGATCATTGAGTCCAACTGCTGGCCCTGCACAGGACCATACCCACCAATCCCATCGTGTCCCTGAGAGTGTTGTCCTCGAGCTCTGGCAACCTTGGGACTGTGACCTCTTCCCAATGGGGCCTGTTGCAGTTGTCAGAGCACCCTCTGAGTGGAGAACCTTTCCCTACTCCCCAAGCTAAACCTCCCCTTGGCCCAGCCAAGCCCAAGCGATTGCGCTCCCCAGCCCCAGGCTGCCGGCACAGCTTCAGCCAGTTGCCCCCTCCTCACCATCACAGGATCCTTGCTCAGCACCACGAGGCCTCTCAGCACCAGGCGACGCATCTCTGTGCACTCGCTCCACAGGCGCCTGGAAAAGATCTCCAGGAAGCTGTCACTCCATTCAGTCATGTCCGGGCAGTCCAGGACCTGAAAAGCACGGAGCAGTGACGGGGTCTCCGGCCGGCAGACCCGCACAGGGCTGGGCCCAGGCAGCAGCACGGGGCGCGACACCGTCCCGGGCAGCTGCGGCTGCGAGAGGGCAGAGAGGTGGAGGCAGCTCAGTGAGGCAGCGCTAGCCATCAGGCTCACCTCCACAAGGAATGCCATGGCAGGAAGCTCCCAGCCGGGCTTCTCCCTGATGAGCAGCCCCAGCAGGGAGAGGGCAATCTGGTAATACAAGGGGCTCGAGGCACGGCGCATCTCCCTGCCAGGGGGAAACAGGCACCATCAACCCTGAGCTGGGTGGGCAAAACTCTCCCGGGACAGTCTCACAGAGTCCTGGTCTTTCCCCAGCACCCCGGCAGAGGACGAGGGCACTCTGGCCAGTGGCTCCTCCTGTGCACCCGCCTGTCCCAGCCTTTTCCACTCTGCTCGGCCATCCCTCAGTGACAAGACCCTCTGGCCCATGACCACGGGCACTGTGTGGGGTGCCCCATGCACCGGCAGAAATGACAGGGGCAGTGGGGACAAGGGAGTCTCACCTGGCCAGCAAACCCACTGCATAGTGGTGAGTGTCAGAGTTGAGGAGCGTGTCCCAACCACGCTTCCGTTCCATTGAAACCACCACATCTTCACACTCAAGACGACAAAGCAGGGCCTTCATGGTCAGCACTGCAAAGCTGGGTGCAGAGCAAAGCCCAGGTCATGCTGGGAGCCCTGAGCAGCCCTGAGGGCATGAGAGGGACAGGACTGGGACTGAGCACCTCTTGGGATTTGTGGGAAGGCTGTGTTGCTCCTGGCATTCCCTCCACAAGGTGTCAACTTCCTCTGGCATCTGCTCTGTGCTGATGAAAATCTGGAGGAGCAGATCCACAAGGAGACGGGGGGAATACTCTGTCAATGGCTCTGGGCACTGGAGCATCTGGAGAATCTCCCAAATCACCCTGGTTGCCTGCAAAAGATAAAGCACCCGCACACAGCTCTCAGTGCCCAGATGTCCATGTGAAAGGGCCCAAGTGTGGGAGAGAGAGGCCAGGGAAGATGCAGGGGCAGCCCCCAGCCTGGTGCCCCTGAACCTGCCCCTAAGCCAGGTTTCCAGCCCAGTGCCTGAGGCAGGGAGATGCAATGCTCTGCTCGGGGAGGATGGAGAGCTGCTGGAGAAGCGACCTGTCGGCAAGTAAAGTCCAGTTCCAGAAACTCACAGCCAGGGCAAAGACATCTCTTTTGTCCCCGTCGGAGGTGGACGTGCTGTGCAGTGGCCAGTCCTCCATCACACAGAGCAGCTTTGGCAGCACCTTCTCCACTGTCATTTCCGATGAGGCTATGGTCTTCCACATGATGGCAGCAGCTCTGCAGGGCCAGAGTTCTGTGTCAGGGGAGTGCCAGCCAAAGTGCCTTGAGGAGCAGGGAGGGACCATGGCAGCAGGATCAGGGCTGACATGGCAGGGCTGGGAAACAGAGGGGTCAGAGGGTCCCAGAACTCTCCATCCCTCTGGCAGACCAAGTGGGATGGGATGGACAGGGTGAGGGACTCGAAAGGCTGGTAAGCCCCGAGCCCTGAAGTCAGGGAGGCCATGTACCTGTCACACGATGGGGCACAGTGCAGGAGGGTCACCACAACATCAGCAGGGTGTGCCTCAGTCACCCTCAGAAAC
This sequence comes from Pseudopipra pipra, assembly GCF_036250125.1. Lineage (NCBI taxonomy): Eukaryota > Metazoa > Chordata > Aves > Passeriformes > Pipridae > Pseudopipra > Pseudopipra pipra. The sequence goes on from NW_026990972.1 coordinate 247,609, forward strand.
TCCGCCAGCAGCTTCTCTTCTGGAGTCGCGTTGGCTGTCAGTCTCTGGTGCATGTTCCTGACGAAGGCTGGCACCTGGAGGAGGCACCTGGAGCTGCCAACTTGCCCAGCTTCCCTGACAAGTGCTTCCCTTCCCACCGCACTGTGCTGGCCTCAAAGGCTGAGAGAGCCCAGGGGAGCTCACTTGAGGGGCCACAACCCCTGGAGTGGCTTGAGTCCTGGACACAGGCTGCTTACTTGCTCTGGACTGGAGACACCATTCTCCTCAAAAATATCTGGAGTGGGAGCATAATTCACACTCTCCGTGGGCATGAGGTCAGTGTCTGCAGTGCCCTCAGTCATTGCAGTGTCAGCCTGCACAGCGAGATCAGGCAGTGCAGCATCAGAATTTGTCGGTTCATCGCTCAACACGATGTCAGAGATTGCAGTGCGATCAATCGATGGGCTGTCAGTGTCTGTCGTATCATCAGTCAAAGCAGGGTCAGACTTTGTTGTGTGAACAGTCGGCGACACGTCACAGTTTCCTGTGCCATCAGTCAGTACGGTGGTGACATCAGGGTCCGCCTTGAGCTCAGTCGGGCTGGGGTCCGGCTGTGTCATGACCTCAGTTGGGCTGGTTGTGGTCCTTTTACGCCGAATGCCCACGAATTTCAGAAAGGTCTGCAGAAGAACGGAGAGCAGGGAAGAGAGGGATGTGCCATGGTGAGCTCTGACAGCGGTGCCAGCCTGAGTGGTGAAAACAGGCCCAGCCCAGGAGGCCATGGCTGCAGGTACCTGTGCTGCCCTGTGGAAGCGGCCACGGGCATGGTCCTGCTCTTGTGTCGGGTCCCGGCCTGGATCTGACAAAGAGTGAGCACGGTCAGAGCTGAGGGGCTGCGGGACAGGCCGGAGAACACAGCCCAGCCCTGCGCTCCACAGGCAGGGCCAGCCCCGGCATTCCCAGTGCATGGAGCTGCCGGGGGAACAGTCCCAGGCCCTCTTTCCCCTTCCCTTTCCCTGGCCATGTCCCCAGCAGGCGGGATGGGATGAGGCACAGCCAGCTGCAGCCACCAGCCCTGTGGCCCAGTCGTGCCACTCACCTTCCTGCAGGGAATGCAACTGCTCCATCTTCTCCGGGTGCTGGGACGGGGCAGCTCCAGGCCCTTCCTTCTTCATCCGAAAGGGCCTGAGCAGGCTCCGGCGTCTTCCTGCCATCCCACGGTCTAGCCTGGAGGGTACCTGCAAAAGAGAGACACCTCGGAAGATCTCCGGGTCACCGAGTCCGGCAGGCTGCCCTCGAGGCCACCTACCGCAGGGATCGGAGACTCCGGAAAATTTCCGGGTCCCCAATCCTGCGGTCTGGCCTCGAGGGCACCTGAAAGAGAGAAAAACCTAAGAAATGGTATGGGTCAGCAAGTCCTGCAGTCTGGCCTCGAGGGCACCTGAAAGACAGAAAAGCCTAGCAAACACTAGGGGTTAGCAAGTCCTGCAGTGCGGCCTCAAGGGCACCTGCCGCATGGACTGGGGACACCTCGCAAAAGCTCCGCGTCACCAAGTCCCACGGTCCAGCCTCGAGGACGCTCGCACCACAGAAAAGCCTCCACAACGCTCCGGGTCAGCAAGGAAAGAGTTGGCTGCGCAGGGGCTCTGCACAGCACAGCTCCATCCTGTCTGTCCCATCACATGCTCCGAGGAGCACTGAGGCGTTACTGCGTCACCAACGGTACTAAGTCATCACTTGTCACAAAGGGCCCTGTGACACCCTGCCCCATGCCATGCTATGGGCGATGCCCACCCTGTCACAAAGGGCCCTGTGACACACTGCCACATGCCCTGGGGACTCCCCCAGCCTGGCCAACCTGCCCCAGGTCGGAAGGAGTCCGTTCTCCAAAGTATCGAAGACAGCTGGACATGAACTTTAGGCACAGCTCAAAAACTAAGCAGAGGGAGCCCCCTCGGCTGCCGACGCAGCCACAGCAGGAAGGGCACAAGCTGGCAGAGGCTGTGACAGACAGATAACATACAAATGCCAAAAATTAGGTTTTGCCATTGTTTCTGCCTGTCAAAAACTTCCTACCAAAACTTCTGTGTCAGTTTTCCATCAGAAGTTCTCACCAGAGTTGTCCCATGGGAGTTTTCCTGCCAAAAGATCCTGGTATTGTTCAGTTATCATATCTCTGCGAACATCTGAACAGGGCTATGTACCGAAACACCACAGACTACCTCCTTGAACACTATAAAAGCTGAAGAGAAATTTGGGAAAACCAGGGGAACGAGGAATGGAAGAGAGAGTTGGCTATAACCACTAACTTGCCCTACACCTCACCCTCACCTTTCCTTCTGCCACCTGGAAGCTGCCTGTCCGAAGCTGGACCCCTGCCGTCTTGGAGTGGACCGGGATCTACTGTGCTTCCTGCATGAGTTTTTTCACCATAACCCTATTTCTGAGAGAGAAGCCTCTGCACAAGCCTGCAGGGCTGGTGTGAGTGGCGGCGTGAGCTGTGGAGAAGCCCACATCCTAGCTGCATTCCAGACCCCCTGCAACTAAAGAGATAACATCACATTGAAAGCGGCAGAGACTACAGAAAAAAAAAGGGGCAAAACTGCTTCTTTCTCTCCCTCTCTTCCCCCCACTCCACAAATCAGCTTGGACGAAAAGGTAGTTTGTTTGGTGGTAATCTTTTCTCTCTGCTTTTTAAAAGTAATCTTAGCATTTTCTAACCTTTTCTTATTTTTTCCTCTTTCTCTTTGCATCTCTTAGCAATTAATAAAAACAGTTTTGGTCTCAACAGATAACTTGTATGAGTTTTAATTTTGCTCAAGGGAACATTCGAATATAAAAACTCTTTCTGCAATATTTAAGCAGATTGTAACATGGGCTCCTTGGGAGAAGTGCCGGCTGGTGGCCCTCCCAAACTGTGTGACACACAGAAGGAACATGGGGGCCAAGGGCACCAATGCTGCTCCCACCCCATTGCCCGGGGCTGCACCAAAATCAGCAGCTCTGGCAAGTCCTCGCCCAAGGAGACCTGCCACCGCCCTAAGTCCTGGCAGGGCTGGTGCCCATCTCCTACCCCAAAGAGTTGTGCCCCTGAGGGACTTCTCTGCCAGAGGGCAGCCAAAGCCAATGGGCACTGATGTTGGCGCTCTTGCAGGGGCTGTTGGGGGTGGCAGCTGGAGCAATTGGTGGCCATGCTCAGCAGTTGTCACAAGGCAGAAGCAGTTCCTCCTTGTTAGAATAATTTTTGTGTGGAAGTGATGACCTGCAGCACCAAACCACTCTCACTTGGTGAGTTTCACAGGAAGATTAGATTGGTCAGAGATCTTGTCAAGTTTCCTTGTGTTATTTGGACTTTTTCTCTTGCATTCTGCAAAATAAAAGCTGCCCGGTCTGATGTTCAAAGCTCCAGTTGCTGTGTGTCCGGCTGCGACTCTCAGCTGATATCCAGGGCATTGGGGAGAAGTGAAGGGCATAGGGAGAACTCTGGGATCCAAACCTGTTCTGTGCCTCTGATTAAGGGTGCCACCCCACTGAAGGAGCAGCCACGACAAGAGTCAGCAGCAGACGTCTTCTGCCAGTTGCTGCTCTCGCATGGACACAGGGCACACGTGTTCCCACGGGTACAGAACACTTGATGCAAGAGCAATGGGGGGCCATTTGTTGGTAGGGAATGGGCTCCAGCAAGCCCAAACCCTGATCCTCTAGCAGCAAAAGTTGAGCTTGTGAACTGGGCCGTTTTTGCAGCAGACACCACAGTGCTGACTTCCCTCCGTCCTTAAACTTGAGCAGTATGAGACCTTCCTTCAGCTTCTGCTGCTTTTTCTTTTGTTCCCAGTTCAGCAACTGGAATCCCAGTTCACAAACAAAGATTCCTCCCAGACCAAAGGTGCCACCACAGAAAGCTCTTGCTGCCCACCAAGTGTCCAGGTTGGCCCATCAATTGCACCTGAAAGCCAAAGGATCCAGGCTTTCCTTCTGGAGGGAAAGGACTGCGGTTCCCTTTTTTCAGCCCTGCAATGCAATTGCCAGTCCAACTCCCAAAATTCCATAGGGATCAAGATTCCTCCCAGACCAAAGGTGCCACACCAGAAAGCTCTTGCTGCCCATGGAGTGCCCAGGCTGGCCCACCAACTGCACCAGGAAGCCTAAGGCTGCAGCCTTTCTTTCCCGGGGAGAAGGGCTGTTATTTGCTTTCTTCAGCCCTGCGCTGAAGCTGCCAGCCTGACTTCCAAAATTCTAGACTGTGTGGGTGCTGCTGCTCCTGTGCAGAGCCTGCTGGGGTTGTCTGTGGCTTGGGCACTTTCCCTTCCCCACTGCACATTTGGGCAAGTCTTGTGGAGCACAAGGGCCCTTTTTCCCCTCTTCCCAGATGCCCTGTGGGCACCGGGCACCAAAAAGACTCCTGAGCCTCTGTGTATGCTAACAGGAATTTCATATTCTCAAGATGGGGTAAGAGGAACTTGTTGCAGAGAGGGGTCTTTCCCGCAGGCTCAGGTGGTCCCATCAGACAGGCTTCCCAGGATCAGTTCTCTGCTGATTTCCGGCAGCTGCCCCACAGAGGAGCCTCCATATTTGGCACATTCTGGAGCTGATCTTCAAACTGCAGTAACCTGGAGAAGACTCAGGTCTCTGGACAGCTCTTAGGATTTTCTCGGTTTGAAGCGCCAGGCTTTGGACAGCAGCGCTGTCGTGAGTCATGCCTTCAATAACTGAAAGAGAAAAGAATGGAGCCAAGCTCAGAGACCAGATCTCTGGCAAGCCAAGAAGCCCCTCCTGCCAGGACAATCCCACCCAACTCTTGCTATGGCCAAAACGGAGGAGCGCCGGCACCTTGGCAGCCAAGCGGCAGCGGCCGTGGCCACCGCACCTACCCAAAGAGAGTCCAAGCTACTCCCCCTTTTTACCCGCACCGCACACAGTGCCTTTTCTTTCCCACTCGGAGCCCCGGGCACAAAACGAAGCACCTCGGGGCGCGTCGCCGGCCTCGGCAAAGCCGCAGAAGCCGATCTAGCCGCCCGACTCCCAGAGCGGGTCTGCCGCTAAGCGTGGAGAACAGGTGTACCCGCTGCGCAGGGACACCAGGTCTACCCGCCGCGTCGAGACACCAGGTCTACCCGCTGGGTCGGGACACCAGGTCTACCTGCTTTGTGCGCGGACACCGCCTCTACCCGCTGGGATCGGATCGTACAGCAGCTCCACCCGCCGGCACCCGGCGGCCGCGGCCTTACCGCCTACCTAAAGAGAGTCCGAGCTACTCCCCCTTTTTACCCGCGCTGCACCCAGTGCCTTTTCTTTCCCACTCGGAGCCCCGGGCACAAAGGCAAGCTTCTCGGGGCGCGCCGCCGGCCTCGGTTAAGCCGGCAGAAGCCGATCGAGCCGCCCGACTCACAGAGCCGGTCTAGCCGGTAGGCCTGGAGAACAGGTCTACCCGCTGTGCTGGCACACCAGGTCTACCCGCGGAGTCGGGACACCAGGTCTACCCGCTGCTTGACGAAGCCACGTCTACCCGCTGGGATCGGATCGGACAGCAGCTCGACCGGCCGGCACCTGGGCGGCCGCGGCCACGCCGCCTACCTAAAGAGAGTCCGAGCTACTCCCGCTTTTTACCCGCACCGCACCCAGTGCCTTTTCTTTCCCACTCGGAGCCCCGGGCACAAAGGCAAGCTTCTCAGGGCGCGCCGCCGGCCTCGGCTAAGCCGGCAGAAGCCAGTGTTGCCGGTGGGCTCGGAGAACAGGTCTACCCGCTGCGCTGGGACACCAGGTCTACCCGCTGAGTCGGGACACCAGGTCTACCCGCTGGGATCGGATCGGACAGCAGCTCGACCGGCCGGCACCTGGGCGGCCGCGGCCACGCCGCCTACCTAAAGAGAGTCCGAGCTACTCCCGCTTTTTACCCGCACCGCACCCAGTGCCTTTTCTTTCCCACTCGGAGCCCCGGGCACAAAGGCAAGCGTCTCGGGGCGCGCCGCCGGCCTCGGTTAAGCCGGCAGAAGCCAGTGTTGCCGGTGGGCTCGGAGAACAGGTCTACCCGCTGCGCTGGGACACCAGGTCTACCCGCTGAGTCGGGACACCAGGTCTACCCGCTGGGATCGGATCGGACAGCAGCTCGACCGGCCGGCACCTGGGCGGCCGCGGCCACGCCGCCTACCTAAAGAGAGTCCGAGCTACTCCCGCTTTTTACCCGAACCGCACACAGTGCCTTTTCTTTCCCACTCGGAGCCCCGGGCACAAAGGCAAGCGTCTCGGGGCGCGCCGCCGGCCTCGGCTAAGCCTGCAGAAGCCGGCAGAAGCCGGTGGGCTCGGAGAACAGGCCTACCCGCTGCGCTGAGACACCAGGTCTACCCGCTGAGTCGGGACACCAGGTCTACCCACTGGGATCGGATCGGACAGCAGCTCGACCGGCCGGCACCTGGGCGGCCGCGGCCACGCCGCCTACCCCTAAAGAGAGTCCGAGCTACTCCCGCTTTTTACCCGAACCGCACCCAGTGCCTTTTCTTTCCCACTCGGAGCCCCGGGCACAAAGGCAAGCTTCTCGGGGCGCGCCGCCGGCCTCGGTTAAGCCGGCAGAAGCCGATCGAGCCGCCCGACTCACAGAGCCGGTCTAGCCGGTAGGCCTGGAGAACAGGTCTACCCGCTGTGCTGGCACACCAGGTCTACCCGCGGAGTCGGGACACCAGGTCTACCCGCTGCTTGACGAAGCCACGTCTACCCGCTGGGATCGGATAGGACAGCAGCTCGACCGGCCGGCACCTGGGCGGCCGCGGCCACGCCGCCTACCCCTAAAGAGAGTCCGAGCTACTCCCGCTTTTTACCCGCACCGCACCCAGTGCCTTTTCTTTCCCACTCGGAGCCCCGGGCACAAAGGCAAGCTTCTCAGGGCGCGCCGCCGGCCTCGGCTAAGCCGGCAGAAGCCAGTGTTGCCGGTGGGCTCGGAGAACAGGTCTACCCGCTGCGCTGGGACACCAGGTCTACCCGCTGAGTCGGGACACCAGGTCTACCCGCTGGGATCGGATCGGACAGCAGCTCGACCGGCCGGCACCTGGGCGGCCGCGGCCACGCCGCCTACCTAAAGAGAGTCCGAGCTACTCCCGCTTTTTACCCGCACCGCACCCAGTGCCTTTTCTTTCCCACTCGGAGCCCCGGGCACAAAGGCAAGCGTCTCGGGGCGCGCCGCCGGCCTCGGTTAAGCCGGCAGAAGCCAGTGTTGCCGGTGGGCTCGGAGAACAGGTCTACCCGCTGCGCTGGGACACCAGGTCTACCCGCTGAGTCGGGACACCAGGTCTACCCGCTGGGATCGGATCGGACAGCAGCTCGACCGGCCGGCACCTGGGCGGCCGCGGCCACGCCGCCTACCTAAAGAGAGTCCGAGCTACTCCCGCTTTTTACCCGCACCGCACCCAGTGCCTTTTCTTTCCCACTCGGAGCCCCGGGCACAAAGGCAAGCTTCTCGGGGCGCGCCGCCGGCCTCGGTTAAGCCGGCAGAAGCCGATCGAGCCGCCCGACTCACAGAGCCGGTCTAGCCGGTAGGCCTGGAGAACAGGTCTACCCGCTGTGCTGGCACACCAGGTCTACCCGCGGAGTCGGGACACCAGGTCTACCCGCTGCTTGACGAAGCCACGTCTACCCGCTGGGATCGGATAGGACAGCAGCTCGACCGGCCGGCACCTGGGCGGCCGCGGCCACGCCGCCTACCTAAAGAGAGTCCGAGCTACTCCCGCTTTTTACCCGAACCGCACACAGTGCCTTTTCTTTCCCACTCGGAGCCCCGGGCACAAAGGCAAGCGTCTCGGGGCGCACCGCCGGCCTCGGCTAAGCCTGCAGAAGCCGGCAGAAGCCGGTGGGCTCGGAGAACAGGTCTACCCGCTGCGCTGGGACACCAGGTCTACCCGCTGAGTCGGGACACCAGGTCTACCCGCTGGGATCGGATCGGACAGCAGCTCGACCGGCCGGCACCTGGGCGGCCGCGGCCACGCCGCCTACCTAAAGAGAGTCCGAGCTACTCCCGCTTTTTACCCGCACCGCACCCAGTGCCTTTTCTTTCCCACTCGGAGCCCCGGGCACAAAGGCAAGCGTCTCGGGGCGCGCCGCCGGCCTCGGTTAAGCCGGCAGAAGCCAGTGTTGCCGGTGGGCTCGGAGAACAGGTCTACCCGCTGCGCTGGGACACCAGGTCTACCCGCTGAGTCGGGACACCAGGTCTACCCGCTGGGATCGGATCGGACAGCAGCTCGACCGGCCGGCACCTGGGCGGCCGCGGCCACGCCGCCTACCTAAAGAGAGTCCGAGCTACTCCCGCTTTTTACCCGCACCGCACCCAGTGCCTTTTCTTTCCCACTCGGAGCCCCGGGCACAAAGGCAAGCGTCTCGGGGCGCGCCGCCGGCCTCGGTTAAGCCGGCAGAAGCCAGTGTTGCCGGTGGGCTCGGAGAACAGGTCTACCCGCTGCGCTGGGACACCAGGTCTACCCGCTGAGTCGGGACACCAGGTCTACCCGCTGGGATCGGATCGGACAGCAGCTCGACCGGCCGGCACCTGGGCGGCCGCGGCCACGCCGCCTACCTAAAGAGAGTCCGAGCTACTCCCGCTTTTTACCCGAACCGCACACAGTGCCTTTTCTTTCCCACTCGGAGCCCCGGGCACAAAGGCAAGCGTCTCGGGGCGCACCGCCGGCCTCGGCTAAGCCTGCAGAAGCCGGCAGAAGCCGGTGGGCTCGGAGAACAGGCCTACCCGCTGCGCTGAGACACCAGGTCTACCCGCTGAGTCGGGACACCAGGTCTACCCACTGGGATCGGATCGGACAGCAGCTCGACCGGCCGGCACCTGGGCGGCCGCGGCCACGCCGCCTACCCCTAAAGAGAGTCCGAGCTACTCCCGCTTTTTACCCGAACCGCACCCAGTGCCTTTTCTTTCCCACTCGGAGCCCCGGGCACAAAGGCAAGCTTCTCGGGGCGCGCCGCCGGCCTCGGTTAAGCCGGCAGAAGCCGATCGAGCCGCCCGACTCACAGAGCCGGTCTAGCCGGTAGGCCTGGAGAACAGGTCTACCCGCTGTGCTGGCACACCAGGTCTACCCGCGGAGTCGGGACACCAGGTCTACCCGCTGCTTGACGAAGCCACGTCTACCCGCTGGGATCGGATAGGACAGCAGCTCGACCGGCCGGCACCTGGGCGGCCGCGGCCACGCCGCCTACCCCTAAAGAGAGTCCGAGCTACTCCCGCTTTTTACCCGCACCGCACCCAGTGCCTTTTCTTTCCCACTCGGAGCCCCGGGCACAAAGGCAAGCTTCTCAGGGCGCGCCGCCGGCCTCGGCTAAGCCGGCAGAAGCCAGTGTTGCCGGTGGGCTCGGAGAACAGGTCTACCCGCTGCGCTGGGACACCAGGTCTACCCGCTGAGTCGGGACACCAGGTCTACCCGCTGGGATCGGATCGGACAGCAGCTCGACCGGCCGGCACCTGGGCGGCCGCGGCCACGCCGCCTACCTAAAGAGAGTCCGAGCTACTCCCGCTTTTTACCCGCACCGCACCCAGTGCCTTTTCTTTCCCACTCGGAGCCCCGGGCACAAAGGCAAGCTTCTCGGGGCGCGCCGCCGGCCTCGGTTAAGCCTGCAGAAGCCGATCGAGCCGCACGACTCACAGAGCCGGTCTAGCCGGTAGGCCTGGAGAACAGGTCTACCCGCTGTGCTGGCACACCAGGTCTACCCGCGGAGTCGGGACACCAGGTCTACCCGCTGCTTGACGAAGCCACGTCTACCCGCTGGGATCGGATAGGACAGCAGCTCGACCGGCCGGCACCTGGGCGGCCGCGGCCACGCCGCCTACCTAAAGAGAGTCCGAGCTACTCCCGCTTTTTACCCGAACCGCACACAGTGCCTTTTCTTTCCCACTCGGAGCCCCGGGCACAAAGGCAAGCGTCTCGGGGCGCACCGCCGGCCTCGGCTAAGCCTGCAGAAGCCGGCAGAAGCCGGTGGGCTCGGAGAACAGGTCTACCCGCTGCGCTGGGACACCAGGTCTACCCGCTGAGTCGGGACACCAGGTCTACCCGCTGGGATCGGATCGGACAGCAGCTCGACCGGCCGGCACCTGGGCGGCCGCGGCCACGCCGCCTACCTAAAGAGAGTCCGAGCTACTCCCGCTTTTTACCCGCACCGCACCCAGTGCCTTTTCTTTCCCACTCGGAGCCCCGGGCACAAAGGCAAGCGTCTCGGGGCGCGCCGCCGGCCTCGGTTAAGCCGGCAGAAGCCAGTGTTGCCGGTGGGCTCGGAGAACAGGTCTACCCGCTGCGCTGGGACACCAGGTCTACCCGCTGAGTCGGGACACCAGGTCTACCCGCTGGGATCGGATCGGACAGCAGCTCGACCGGCCGGCACCTGGGCGGCCGCGGCCACGCCGCCTACCTAAAGAGAGTCCGAGCTACTCCCGCTTTTTACCCGAACCGCACACAGTGCCTTTTCTTTCCCACTCGGAGCCCCGGGCACAAAGGCAAGCGTCTCGGGGCGCACCGCCGGCCTCGGCTAAGCCTGCAGAAGCCGGCAGAAGCCGGTGGGCTCGGAGAACAGGCCTACCCGCTGCGCTGAGACACCAGGTCTACCCGCTGAGTCGGGACACCAGGTCTACCCGCTGGGATCGGATCGGACAGCAGCTCGACCGGCCGGCACCTGGGCGGCCGCGGCCACGCCGCCTACCTAAAGAGAGTCCGAGCTACTCCCGCTTTTTACCCGCACCGCACCCAGTGCCTTTTCTTTCCCACTCGGAGCCCCGGGCACAAAGGCAAGCTTCTCGGGGCGCGCCGCCGGCCTCGGTTAAGCCGGCAGAAGCCGATCGAGCCGCCCGACTCACAGAGCCGGTCTAGCCGGTAGGCCTGGAGAACAGGTCTACCCGCTGTGCTGGCACACCAGGTCTACCCGCGGAGTCGGGACACCAGGTCTACCCGCTGCTTGACGAAGCCACGTCTACCCGCTGGGATCGGATAGGACAGCAGCTCGACCGGCCGGCACCTGGGCGGCCGCGGCCACGCCGCCTACCTAAAGAGAGTCCGAGCTACTCCCGCTTTTTACCCGAACCGCACACAGTGCCTTTTCTTTCCCACTCGGAGCCCCGGGCACAAAGGCAAGCGTCTCGGGGCGCACCGCCGGCCTCGGCTAAGCCTGCAGAAGCCGGCAGAAGCCGGTGGGCTCGGAGAACAGGTCTACCCGCTGCGCTGGGACACCAGGTCTACCCGCTGAGTCGGGACACCAGGTCTACCCGCTGGGATCGGATCGGACAGCAGCTCGACCGGCCGGCACCTGGGCGGCCGCGGCCACGCCGCCTACCTAAAGAGAGTCCGAGCTACTCCCGCTTTTTACCCGCACCGCACCCAGTGCCTTTTCTTTCCCACTCGGAGCCCCGGGCACAAAGGCAAGCGTCTCGGGGCGCGCCGCCGGCCTCGGTTAAGCCGGCAGAAGCCAGTGTTGCCGGTGGGCTCGGAGAACAGGTCTACCCGCTGCGCTGGGACACCAGGTCTACCCGCTGAGTCGGGACACCAGGTCTACCCGCTGGGATCGGATCGGACAGCAGCTCGACCGGCCGGCACCTGGGCGGCCGCGGCCACGCCGCCTACCTAAAGAGAGTCCGAGCTACTCCCGCTTTTTACCCGCACCGCACCCAGTGCCTTTTCTTTCCCACTCGGAGCCCCGGGCACAAAGGCAAGCGTCTCGGGGCGCGCCGCCGGCCTCGGTTAAGCCGGCAGAAGCCAGTGTTGCCGGTGGGCTCGGAGAACAGGTCTACCCGCTGCGCTGGGACACCAGGTCTACCCGCTGAGTCGGGACACCAGGTCTACCCGCTGGGATCGGATCGGACAGCAGCTCGACCGGCCGGCACCTGGGCGGCCGCGGCCACGCCGCCTACCTAAAGAGAGTCCGAGCTACTCCCGCTTTTTACCCGAACCGCACACAGTGCCTTTTCTTTCCCACTCGGAGCCCCGGGCACAAAGGCAAGCGTCTCGGGGCGCACCGCCGGCCTCGGCTAAGCCTGCAGAAGCCGGCAGAAGCCGGTGGGCTCGGAGAACAGGCCTACCCGCTGCGCTGAGACACCAGGTCTACCCGCTGAGTCGGGACACCAGGTCTACCCACTGGGATCGGATCGGACAGCAGCTCGACCGGCCGGCACCTGGGCGGCCGCGGCCACGCCGCCTACCCCTAAAGAGAGTCCGAGCTACTCCCGCTTTTTACCCGAACCGCACCCAGTGCCTTTTCTTTCCCACTCGGAGCCCCGGGCACAAAGGCAAGCTTCTCGGGGCGCGCCGCCGGCCTCGGTTAAGCCGGCAGAAGCCGATCGAGCCGCCCGACTCACAGAGCCGGTCTAGCCGGTAGGCCTGGAGAACAGGTCTACCCGCTGTGCTGGCACACCAGGTCTACCCGCGGAGTCGGGACACCAGGTCTACCCGCTGCTTGACGAAGCCACGTCTACCCGCTGGGATCGGATAGGACAGCAGCTCGACCGGCCGGCACCTGGGCGGCCGCGGCCACGCCGCCTACCCCTAAAGAGAGTCCGAGCTACTCCCGCTTTTTACCCGCACCGCACCCAGTGCCTTTTCTTTCCCACTCGGAGCCCCGGGCACAAAGGCAAGCTTCTCAGGGCGCGCCGCCGGCCTCGGCTAAGCCGGCAGAAGCCAGTGTTGCCGGTGGGCTCGGAGAACAGGTCTACCCGCTGCGCTGGGACACCAGGTCTACCCGCTGAGTCGGGACACCAGGTCTACCCGCTGGGATCGGATCGGACAGCAGCTCGACCGGCCGGCACCTGGGCGGCCGCGGCCACGCCGCCTACCTAAAGAGAGTCCGAGCTACTCCCGCTTTTTACCCGCACCGCACCCAGTGCCTTTTCTTTCCCACTCGGAGCCCCGGGCACAAAGGCAAGCTTCTCGGGGCGCGCCGCCGGCCTCGGTTAAGCCTGCAGAAGCCGATCGAGCCGCACGACTCACAGAGCCGGTCTAGCCGGTAGGCCTGGAGAACAGGTCTACCCGCTGTGCTGGCACACCAGGTCTACCCGCGGAGTCGGGACACCAGGTCTACCCGCTGCTTGACGAAGCCACGTCTACCCGCTGGGATCGGATAGGACAGCAGCTCGACCGGCCGGCACCTGGGCGGCCGCGGCCACGCCGCCTACCTAAAGAGAGTCCGAGCTACTCCCGCTTTTTACCCGAACCGCACACAGTGCCTTTTCTTTCCCACTCGGAGCCCCGGGCACAAAGGCAAGCGTCTCGGGGCGCACCGCCGGCCTCGGCTAAGCCTGCAGAAGCCGGCAGAAGCCGGTGGGCTCGGAGAACAGGTCTACCCGCTGCGCTGGGACACCAGGTCTACCCGCTGAGTCGGGACACCAGGTCTACCCGCTGGGATCGGATCGGACAGCAGCTCGACCGGCCGGCACCTGGGCGGCCGCGGCCACGCCGCCTACCTAAAGAGAGTCCGAGCTACTCCCGCTTTTTACCCGCACCGCACCCAGTGCCTTTTCTTTCCCACTCGGAGCCCCGGGCACAAAGGCAAGCGTCTCGGGGCGCGCCGCCGGCCTCGGTTAAGCCGGCAGAAGCCAGTGTTGCCGGTGGGCTCGGAGAACAGGTCTACCCGCTGCGCTGGGACACCAGGTCTACCCGCTGAGTCGGGACACCAGGTCTACCCGCTGGGATCGGATCGGACAGCAGCTCGACCGGCCGGCACCTGGGCGGCCGCGGCCACGCCGCCTACCTAAAGAGAGTCCGAGCTACTCCCGCTTTTTACCCGAACCGCACACAGTGCCTTTTCTTTCCCACTCGGAGCCCCGGGCACAAAGGCAAGCGTCTCGGGGCGCACCGCCGGCCTCGGCTAAGCCTGCAGAAGCCGGCAGAAGCCGGTGGGCTCGGAGAACAGGCCTACCCGCTGCGCTGAGACACCAGGTCTACCCGCTGAGTCGGGACACCAGGTCTACCCACTGGGATCGGATCGGACAGCAGCTCGACCGGCCGGCACCTGGGCGGCCGCGGCCACGCCGCCTACCCCTAAAGAGAGTCCGAGCTACTCCCGCTTTTTACCCGAACCGCACCCAGTGCCTTTTCTTTCCCACTCGGAGCCCCGGGCACAAAGGCAAGCTTCTCGGGGCGCGCCGCCGGCCTCGGTTAAGCCTGCAGAAGCCGATCGAGCCGCCCGACTCACAGAGCCGGTCTAGCCGGTAGGCCTGGAGAACAGGTCTACCCGCTGTGCTGGCACACCAGGTCTACCCGCGGAGTCGGGACACCAGGTCTACCCGCTGCTTGACGAAGCCACGTCTACCCGCTGGGATCGGATAGGACAGCAGCTCGACCGGCCGGCACCTGGGCGGCCGCGGCCACGCCGCCTACCCCTAAAGAGAGTCCGAGCTACTCCCGCTTTTTACCCGCACCGCACCCAGTGCCTTTTCTTTCCCACTCGGAGCCCCGGGCACAAAGGCAAGCTTCTCAGGGCGCGCCGCCGGCCTCGGCTAAGCCGGCAGAAGCCAGTGTTGCCGGTGGGCTCGGAGAACAGGTCTACCCGCTGCGCTGGGACACCAGGTCTACCCGCTGAGTCGGGACACCAGGTCTACCCGCTGGGATCGGATCGGACAGCAGCTCGACCGGCCGGCACCTGGGCGGCCGCGGCCACGCCGCCTACCTAAAGAGAGTCCGAGCTACTCCCGCTTTTTACCCGCACCGCACCCAGTGCCTTTTCTTTCCCACTCGGAGCCCCGGGCACAAAGGCAAGCTTCTCGGGGCGCGCCGCCGGCCTCGGTTAAGCCTGCAGAAGCCGATCGAGCCGCCCGACTCACAGAGCCGGTCTAGCCGGTAGGCCTGGAGAACAGGTCTACCCGCTGTGCTGGCACACCAGGTCTACCCGCGGAGTCGGGACACCAGGTCTACCCGCTGCTTGACGAAGCCACGTCTACCCGCTGGGATCGGATAGGACAGCAGCTCGACCGGCCGGCACCTGGGCGGCCGCGGCCACGCCGCCTACCTAAAGAGAGTCCGAGCTACTCCCGCTTTTTACCCGAACCGCACACAGTGCCTTTTCTTTCCCACTCGGAGCCCCGGGCACAAAGGCAAGCGTCTCGGGGCGCACCGCCGGCCTCGGCTAAGCCTGCAGAAGCCGGCAGAAGCCGGTGGGCTCGGAGAACAGGTCTACCCGCTGCGCTGGGACACCAGGTCTACCCGCTGAGTCGGGACACCAGGTCTACCCGCTGGGATCGGATCGGACAGCAGCTCGACCGGCCGGCACCTGGGCGGCCGCGGCCACGCCGCCTACCTAAAGAGAGTCCGAGCTACTCCCGCTTTTTACCCGCACCGCACCCAGTGCCTTTTCTTTCCCACTCGGAGCCCCGGGCACAAAGGCAAGCGTCTCGGGGCGCGCCGCCGGCCTCGGTTAAGCCGGCAGAAGCCAGTGTTGCCGGTGGGCTCGGAGAACAGGTCTACCCGCTGCGCTGGGACACCAGGTCTACCCGCTGAGTCGGGACACCAGGTCTACCCGCTGGGATCGGATCGGACAGCAGCTCGACCGGCCGGCACCTGGGCGGCCGCGGCCACGCCGCCTACCTAAAGAGAGTCCGAGCTACTCCCGCTTTTTACCCGCACCGCACCCAGTGCCTTTTCTTTCCCACTCGGAGCCCCGGGCACAAAGGCAAGCGTCTCGGGGCGCGCCGCCGGCCTCGGTTAAGCCGGCAGAAGCCAGTGTTGCCGGTGGGCTCGGAGAACAGGTCTACCCGCTGCGCTGGGACACCAGGTCTACCCGCTGAGTCGGGACACCAGGTCTACCCGCTGGGATCGGATCGGACAGCAGCTCGACCGGCCGGCACCTGGGCGGCCGCGGCCACGCCGCCTACCTAAAGAGAGTCCGAGCTACTCCCGCTTTTTACCCGAACCGCACACAGTGCCTTTTCTTTCCCACTCGGAGCCCCGGGCACAAAGGCAAGCGTCTCGGGGCGCACCGCCGGCCTCGGCTAAGCCTGCAGAAGCCGGCAGAAGCCGGTGGGCTCGGAGAACAGGCCTACCCGCTGCGCTGAGACACCAGGTCTACCCGCTGAGTCGGGACACCAGGTCTACCCGCTGGGATCGGATCGGACAGCAGCTCGACCGGCCGGCACCTGGGCGGCCGCGGCCACGCCGCCTACCCCTAAAGAGAGTCCGAGCTACTCCCGCTTTTTACCCGAACCGCACCCAGTGCCTTTTCTTTCCCACTCGGAGCCCCGGGCACAAAGGCAAGCTTCTCGGGGCGCGCCGCCGGCCTCGGTTAAGCCGGCAGAAGCCGATCGAGCCGCCCGACTCACAGAGCGGGTCTAGCCGGTAGGCCTGGAGAACAGGTCTACCCGCTGTGCTGGCACACCAGGTCTACCCGCGGAGTCGGGACACCAGGTCTACCCGCTGCTTGACGAAGCCACGTCTACCCGCTGGGATCGGATAGGACAGCAGCTCGACCGGCCGGCACCTGGGCGGCCGCGGCCACGCCGCCTACCCCTAAAGAGAGTCCGAGCTACTCCCGCTTTTTACCCGAACCGCACCCAGTGCCTTTTCTTTCCCACTCGGAGCCCCGGGCACAAAGGCAAGCGTCTCGGGGCGCACCGCCGGCCTCGGCTAAGCCTGCAGAAGCCGGCAGAAGCCGGTGGGCTCGGAGAACAGGCCTACCCGCTGCGCTGAGACACCAGGTCTACCCGCTGAGTCGGGACACCAGGTCTACCCGCTGCGATCGGATCGGACAGCAGCTCGACCGGCCGGCACCTGGGCGGCCGCGGCCACGCCGTCTACCCCTAAAGAGAGTCCGAGCTACTCCCGCTTTTTACCCGCACCGCACCCAGTGCCTTTTCTTTCCCACTCGGAGCCCCGGGCACAAAGGCAAGCTTCTCAGGGCGCGCCGCCGGCCTCGGCTAAGCCGGCAGAAGCCAGTGTTGCCGGTGGGCTCGGAGAACAGGTCTACCCGCTGCGCTGGGACACCAGGTCTACCCGCGGAGTCGGGACACCAGGTCTACCCGCTGGGATCGGATCGGACAGCAGCTCGACCGGCCGGCACCTGGGCGGCCGCGGCCACGCCGCCTACCTAAAGAGAGTCCGAGCTACTCCCGCTTTTTACCCGCACCGCACCCAGTGCCTTTTCTTTCCCACTCGGAGCCCCGGGCACAAAGGCAAGCGTCTCGGGGCGCGCCGCCGGCCTCGGTTAAGCCGGCAGAAGCCAGTGTTGCCGGTGGGCTCGGAGAACAGGTCTACCCGCTGCGCTGGGACACCAGGTCTACCCGCTGAGTCGGGACACCAGGTCTACCCGCTGGGATCGGATCGGACAGCAGCTCGACCGGCCGGCACCTGGGCGGCCGCGGCCACGCCGCCTACCTAAAGAGAGTCCGAGCTACTCCCGCTTTTTACCCGAACCGCACACAGTGCCTTTTCTTTCCCACTCGGAGCCCCGGGCACAAAGGCAAGCGTCTCGGGGCGCACCGCCGGCCTCGGCTAAGCCTGCAGAAGCCGGCAGAAGCCGGTGGGCTCGGAGAACAGGCCTACCCGCTGCGCTGAGACACCAGGTCTACCCGCTGAGTCGGGACACCAGGTCTACCCACTGGGATCGGATCGGACAGCAGCTCGACCGGCCGGCACCTGGGCGGCCGCGGCCACGCCGCCTACCCCTAAAGAGAGTCCGAGCTACTCCCGCTTTTTACCCGAACCGCACCCAGTGCCTTTTCTTTCCCACTCGGAGCCCCGGGCACAAAGGCAAGCTTCTCGGGGCGCGCCGCCGGCCTCGGTTAAGCCGGCAGAAGCCGATCGAGCCGCCCGACTCACAGAGCCGGTCTAGCCGGTAGGCCTGGAGAACAGGTCTACCCGCTGTGCTGGCACACCAGGTCTACCCGCGGAGTCGGGACACCAGGTCTACCCGCTGCTTGACGAAGCCACGTCTACCCGCTGGGATCGGATAGGACAGCAGCTCGACCGGCCGGCACCTGGGCGGCCGCGGCCACGCCGCCTACCTAAAGAGAGTCCGAGCTACTCCCGCTTTTTACCCGAACCGCACCCAGTGCCTTTTCTTTCCCACTCGGAGCCCCGGGCACAAAGGCAAGCGTCTCGGGGCGCACCGCCGGCCTCGGCTAAGCCTGCAGAAACCGGCAGAAGCCGGTGGGCTCGGAGAACAGGTCTACCCGCTGCGCTGGGACACCAGGTCTACCCGCTGAGTCGGGACACCAGGTCTACCCGCTGGGATCGGAGCGGACAGCAGCTCGACCGGCCGGCACCTGGGCGGCCGCGGCCACGCCGCCTACCTAAAGAGAGTCCGAGCTACTCCCGCTTTTTACCCGAACCGCACACAGTGCCTTTTCTTTCCCACTCGGAGCCCCGGGCACAAAGGCAAGCGTCTCGGGGCGCACCGCCGGCCTCGGCTAAGCCTGCAAAAGCCGGCAGAAGCCGGTGGGCTCGGAGAACAGGCCTACCCGCTGCGCTGAGACACCAGGTCTACCCGCTGAGTCGGGACACCAGGTCTACCCACTGGGATCGGATCGGACAGCAGCTCGACCGGCCGGCACCTGGGCGGCCGCGGCCACGCCGCCTACCCCTAAAGAGAGTCCGAGCTACTCCCGCTTTTTACCCGCACCGCACCCAGTGCCTTTTCTTTCCCACTCGGAGCCCCGGGCACAAAGGCAAGCTTCTCGGGGCGCGCCGCCGGCCTCGGCTAAGCCGGCAGAAGCCAGTGTTGCCGGTGGGCTCGGAGAACAGGTCTACCCGCTGCGCTGGGACACCAGGTCTACCCGCTGAGTCGGGACACCAGGTCTACCCGCTGGGATCGGATCGGACAGCAGCTCGACCGGCCGGCACCTGGGCGGCCGCGGCCACGCCGCCTACCTAAAGAGAGTCCGAGCTACTCCCGCTTTTTACCCGCACCGCACCCAGTGCCTTTTCTTTCCCACTCGGAGCCCCGGGCACAAAGGCAAGCGTCTCGGGGCGCGCCGCCGGCCTCGGTTAAGCCGGCAGAAGCCAGTGTTGCCGGTGGGCTCGGAGAACAGGTCTACCCGCTGCGCTGGGACACCAGGTCTACCCGCTGAGTCGGGACACCAGGTCTACCCGCTGGGATCGGATCGGACAGCAGCTCGACCGGCCGGCACCTGGGCGGCCGCGGCCACGCCGCCTACCTAAAGAGAGTCCGAGCTACTCCCGCTTTTTACCCGAACCGCACACAGTGCCTTTTCTTTCCCACTCGGAGCCCCGGGCACAAAGGCAAGCGTCTCGGGGCGCACCGCCGGCCTCGGCTAAGCCTGCAGAAGCCGGCAGAAGCCGGTGGGCTCGGAGAACAGGCCTACCCGCTGCGCTGAGACACCAGGTCTACCCGCTGAGTCGGGACACCAGGTCTACCCACTGGGATCGGATCGGACAGCAGCTCGACCGGCCGGCACCTGGGCGGCCGCGGCCACGCCGCCTACCCCTAAAGAGAGTCCGAGCTACTCCCGCTTTTTACCCGAACCGCACCCAGTGCCTTTTCTTTCCCACTCGGAGCCCCGGGCACAAAGGCAAGCTTCTCGGGGCGCGCCGCCGGCCTCGGTTAAGCCGGCAGAAGCCGATCGAGCCGCCCGACTCACAGAGCCGGTCTAGCCGGTAGGCCTGGAGAACAGGTCTACCCGCTGTGCTGGCACACCAGGTCTACCCGCGGAGTCGGGACACCAGGTCTACCCGCTGCTTGACGAAGCCACGTCTACCCGCTGGGATCGGATAGGACAGCAGCTCGACCGGCCGGCACCTGGGCGGCCGCGGCCACGCCGCCTACCTAAAGAGAGTCCGAGCTACTCCCGCTTTTTACCCGAACCGCACCCAGTGCCTTTTCTTTCCCACTCGGAGCCCCGGGCACAAAGGCAAGCGTCTCGGGGCGCACCGCCGGCCTCGGCTAAGCCTGCAGAAACCGGCAGAAGCCGGTGGGCTCGGAGAACAGGTCTACCCGCTGCGCTGGGACACCAGGTCTACCCGCTGAGTCGGGACACCAGGTCTACCCGCTGGGATCGGAGCGGACAGCAGCTCGACCGGCCGGCACCTGGGCGGCCGCGGCCACGCCGCCTACCTAAAGAGAGTCCGAGCTACTCCCGCTTTTTACCCAAACCGCACCCAGTGCCTTTTCTTTCCCACTCGGAGCCCCGGGCACAAAGGCAAGCGTCTCGGGGCGCGCCGCCGGCCTCGGTTAAGCCGGCAGAAGCCAGTGTTGCCGGTGGGCTCGGAGAACAGGTCTACCCGCTGCGCTGGGACACCAGGTCTACCCGCTGAGTCGGGACACCAGGTCTACCCGCTGGGATCGGATCGGACAGCAGCTCGACCGGCCGGCACCTGGGCGGCCGCGGCCACGCCGCCTACCTAAAGAGAGTCCGAGCTACTCCCGCTTTTTACCCGAACCGCACACAGTGCCTTTTCTTTCCCACTCGGAGCCCCGGGCACAAAGGCAAGCGTCTCGGGGCGCACCGCCCGGCCTCGGCTAAGCCTGCAGAAACCGGCAGAAGCCGGTGGGCTCGGAGAACAGGTCTACCCGCTGCGCTGGGACACCAGGTCTACCCGCTGAGTCGGGACACCAGGTCTACCCGCTGGGATCGGAGCGGACAGCAGCTCGACCGGCCGGCACCTGGGCGGCCGCGGCCACGCCGCCTACCTAAAGAGAGTCCGAGCTACTCCCGCTTTTTACCCGAACCGCACACAGTGCCTTTTCTTTCCCACTCGGAGCCCCGGGCACAAAGGCAAGCGTCTCGGGGCGCACCGCCGGCCTCGGCTAAGCCTGCAAAAGCCGGCAGAAGCCGGTGGGCTCGGAGAACAGGCCTACCCGCTGCGCTGAGACACCAGGTCTACCCGCTGAGTCGGGACACCAGGTCTACCCACTGGGATCGGATCGGACAGCAGCTCGACCGGCCGGCACCTGGGCGGCCGCGGCCACGCCGCCTACCCCTAAAGAGAGTCCGAGCTACTCCCGCTTTTTACCCGCACCGCACCCAGTGCCTTTTCTTTCCCACTCGGAGCCCCGGGCACAAAGGCAAGCTTCTCGGGGCGCGCCGCCGGCCTCGGCTAAGCCGGCAGAAGCCAGTGTTGCCGGTGGGCTCGGAGAACAGGTCTACCCGCTGCGCTGGGACACCAGGTCTACCCGCTGAGTCGGGACACCAGGTCTACCCGCTGGGATCGGATCGGACAGCAGCTCGACCGGCCGGCACCTGGGCGGCCGCGGCCACGCCGCCTACCTAAAGAGAGTCCGAGCTACTCCCGCTTTTTACCCGCACCGCACCCAGTGCCTTTTCTTTCCCACTCGGAGCCCCGGGCACAAAGGCAAGCGTCTCGGGGCGCGCCGCCGGCCTCGGTTAAGCCGGCAGAAGCCAGTGTTGCCGGTGGGCTCGGAGAACAGGTCTACCCGCTGCGCTGGGACACCAGGTCTACCCGCTGAGTCGGGACACCAGGTCTACCCGCTGGGATCGGATCGGACAGCAGCTCGACCGGCCGGCACCTGGGCGGCCGCGGCCACGCCGCCTACCTAAAGAGAGTCCGAGCTACTCCCGCTTTTTACCCGAACCGCACCCAGTGCCTTTTCTTTCCCACTCGGAGCCCCGGGCACAAAGGCAAGCGTCTCGGGGCGCACCGCCGGCCTCGGCTAAGCCTGCAGAAGCCGGCAGAAGCCGGTGGGCTCGGAGAACAGGCCTACCCGCTGCGCTGAGACACCAGGTCTACCCGCTGAGTCGGGACACCAGGTCTACCCACTGGGATCGGATCGGACAGCAGCTCGACCGGCCGGCACCTGGGCGGCCGCGGCCACGCCGCCTACCCCTAAAGAGAGTCCGAGCTACTCCCGCTTTTTACCCGAACCGCACCCAGTGCCTTTTCTTTCCCACTCGGAGCCCCGGGCACAAAGGCAAGCTTCTCGGGGCGCGCCGCCGGCCTCGGTTAAGCCGGCAGAAGCCGATCGAGCCGCCCGACTCACAGAGCCGGTCTAGCCGGTAGGCCTGGAGAACAGGTCTACCCGCTGTGCTGGCACACCAGGTCTACCCGCGGAGTCGGGACACCAGGTCTACCCGCTGCTTGACGAAGCCACGTCTACCCGCTGGGATCGGATAGGACAGCAGCTCGACCGGCCGGCACCTGGGCGGCCGCGGCCACGCCGCCTACCCCTAAAGAGAGTCCGAGCTACTCCCGCTTTTTACCCGAACCGCACCCAGTGCCTTTTCTTTCCCACTCGGAGCCCCGGGCACAAAGGCAAGCGTCTCGGGGCGCACCGCCGGCCTCGGCTAAGCCTGCAGAAGCCGGCAGAAGCCGGTGGGCTCGGAGAACAGGCCTACCCGCTGCGCTGAGACACCAGGTCTACCCGCTGAGTCGGGACACCAGGTCTACCCGCTGCGATCGGATCGGACAGCAGCTCGACCGGCCGGCACCTGGGCGGCCGCGGCCACGCCGCCTACCCCTAAAGAGAGTCCGAGCTACTCCCGCTTTTTACCCGCACCGCACCCAGTGCCTTTTCTTTCCCACTCGGAGCCCCGGGCACAAAGGCAAGCTTCTCAGGGCGCGCCGCCGGCCTCGGCTAAGCCGGCAGAAGCCAGTGTTGCCGGTGGGCTCGGAGAACAGGTCTACCCGCTGCGCTGGGACACCAGGTCTACCCGCGGAGTCGGGACACCAGGTCTACCCGCTGGGATCGGATCGGACAGCAGCTCGACCGGCCGGCACCTGGGCGGCCGCGGCCACGCCGCCTACCTAAAGAGAGTCCGAGCTACTCCCGCTTTTTACCCGCACCGCACCCAGTGCCTTTTCTTTCCCACTCGGAGCCCCGGGCACAAAGGCAAGCGTCTCGGGGCGCGCCGCCGGCCTCGGTTAAGCCGGCAGAAGCCAGTGTTGCCGGTGGGCTCGGAGAACAGGTCTACCCGCTGCGCTGGGACACCAGGTCTACCCGCTGAGTCGGGACACCAGGTCTACCCGCTGGGATCGGATCGGACAGCAGCTCGACCGGCCGGCACCTGGGCGGCCGCGGCCACGCCGCCTACCTAAAGAGAGTCCGAGCTACTCCCGCTTTTTACCCGAACCGCACACAGTGCCTTTTCTTTCCCACTCGGAGCCCCGGGCACAAAGGCAAGCGTCTCGGGGCGCACCGCCGGCCTCGGCTAAGCCTGCAGAAGCCGGCAGAAGCCGGTGGGCTCGGAGAACAGGCCTACCCGCTGCGCTGAGACACCAGGTCTACCCGCTGAGTCGGGACACCAGGTCTACCCACTGGGATCGGATCGGACAGCAGCTCGACCGGCCGGCACCTGGGCGGCCGCGGCCACGCCGCCTACCCCTAAAGAGAGTCCGAGCTACTCCCGCTTTTTACCCGAACCGCACCCAGTGCCTTTTCTTTCCCACTCGGAGCCCCGGGCACAAAGGCAAGCTTCTCGGGGCGCGCCGCCGGCCTCGGTTAAGCCGGCAGAAGCCGATCGAGCCGCCCGACTCACAGAGCCGGTCTAGCCGGTAGGCCTGGAGAACAGGTCTACCCGCTGTGCTGGCACACCAGGTCTACCCGCGGAGTCGGGACACCAGGTCTACCCGCTGCTTGACGAAGCCACGTCTACCCGCTGGGATCGGATAGGACAGCAGCTCGACCGGCCGGCACCTGGGCGGCCGCGGCCACGCCGCCTACCTAAAGAGAGTCCGAGCTACTCCCGCTTTTTACCCGAACCGCACCCAGTGCCTTTTCTTTCCCACTCGGAGCCCCGGGCACAAAGGCAAGCGTCTCGGGGCGCACCGCCGGCCTCGGCTAAGCCTGCAGAAACCGGCAGAAGCCGGTGGGCTCGGAGAACAGGTCTACCCGCTGCGCTGGGACACCAGGTCTACCCGCTGAGTCGGGACACCAGGTCTACCCGCTGGGATCGGAGCGGACAGCAGCTCGACCGGCCGGCACCTGGGCGGCCGCGGCCACGCCGCCTACCTAAAGAGAGTCCGAGCTACTCCCGCTTTTTACCCGAACCGCACACAGTGCCTTTTCTTTCCCACTCGGAGCCCCGGGCACAAAGGCAAGCGTCTCGGGGCGCACCGCCGGCCTCGGCTAAGCCTGCAAAAGCCGGCAGAAGCCGGTGGGCTCGGAGAACAGGCCTACCCGCTGCGCTGAGACACCAGGTCTACCCGCTGAGTCGGGACACCAGGTCTACCCACTGGGATCGGATCGGACAGCAGCTCGACCGGCCGGCACCTGGGCGGCCGCGGCCACGCCGCCTACCCCTAAAGAGAGTCCGAGCTACTCCCGCTTTTTACCCGCACCGCACCCAGTGCCTTTTCTTTCCCACTCGGAGCCCCGGGCACAAAGGCAAGCTTCTCGGGGCGCGCCGCCGGCCTCGGCTAAGCCGGCAGAAGCCAGTGTTGCCGGTGGGCTCGGAGAACAGGTCTACCCGCTGCGCTGGGACACCAGGTCTACCCGCTGAGTCGGGACACCAGGTCTACCCGCTGGGATCGGATCGGACAGCAGCTCGACCGGCCGGCACCTGGGCGGCCGCGGCCACGCCGCCTACCTAAAGAGAGTCCGAGCTACTCCCGCTTTTTACCCGCACCGCACCCAGTGCCTTTTCTTTCCCACTCGGAGCCCCGGGCACAAAGGCAAGCGTCTCGGGGCGCGCCGCCGGCCTCGGTTAAGCCGGCAGAAGCCAGTGTTGCCGGTGGGCTCGGAGAACAGGTCTACCCGCTGCGCTGGGACACCAGGTCTACCCGCTGAGTCGGGACACCAGGTCTACCCGCTGGGATCGGATCGGACAGCAGCTCGACCGGCCGGCACCTGGGCGGCCGCGGCCACGCCGCCTACCTAAAGAGAGTCCGAGCTACTCCCGCTTTTTACCCGAACCGCACCCAGTGCCTTTTCTTTCCCACTCGGAGCCCCGGGCACAAAGGCAAGCGTCTCGGGGCGCACCGCCGGCCTCGGCTAAGCCTGCAGAAGCCGGCAGAAGCCGGTGGGCTCGGAGAACAGGCCTACCCGCTGCGCTGAGACACCAGGTCTACCCGCTGAGTCGGGACACCAGGTCTACCCACTGGGATCGGATCGGACAGCAGCTCGACCGGCCGGCACCTGGGCGGCCGCGGCCACGCCGCCTACCCCTAAAGAGAGTCCGAGCTACTCCCGCTTTTTACCCGAACCGCACCCAGTGCCTTTTCTTTCCCACTCGGAGCCCCGGGCACAAAGGCAAGCTTCTCGGGGCGCGCCGCCGGCCTCGGTTAAGCCGGCAGAAGCCGATCGAGCCGCCCGACTCACAGAGCCGGTCTAGCCGGTAGGCCTGGAGAACAGGTCTACCCGCTGTGCTGGCACACCAGGTCTACCCGCGGAGTCGGGACACCAGGTCTACCCGCTGCTTGACGAAGCCACGTCTACCCGCTGGGATCGGATAGGACAGCAGCTCGACCGGCCGGCACCTGGGCGGCCGCGGCCACGCCGCCTACCCCTAAAGAGAGTCCGAGCTACTCCCGCTTTTTACCCGAACCGCACCCAGTGCCTTTTCTTTCCCACTCGGAGCCCCGGGCACAAAGGCAAGCGTCTCGGGGCGCACCGCCGGCCTCGGCTAAGCCTGCAGAAGCCGGCAGAAGCCGGTGGGCTCGGAGAACAGGCCTACCCGCTGCGCTGAGACACCAGGTCTACCCGCTGAGTCGGGACACCAGGTCTACCCGCTGCGATCGGATCGGACAGCAGCTCGACCGGCCGGCACCTGGGCGGCCGCGGCCACGCCGCCTACCCCTAAAGAGAGTCCGAGCTACTCCCGCTTTTTACCCGCACCGCACCCAGTGCCTTTTCTTTCCCACTCGGAGCCCCGGGCACAAAGGCAAGCTTCTCAGGGCGCGCCGCCGGCCTCGGCTAAGCCGGCAGAAGCCAGTGTTGCCGGTGGGCTCGGAGAACAGGTCTACCCGCTGCGCTGGGACACCAGGTCTACCCGCGGAGTCGGGACACCAGGTCTACCCGCTGGGATCGGATCGGACAGCAGCTCGACCGGCCGGCACCTGGGCGGCCGCGGCCACGCCGCCTACCTAAAGAGAGTCCGAGCTACTCCCGCTTTTTACCCGCACCGCACCCAGTGCCTTTTCTTTCCCACTCGGAGCCCCGGGCACAAAGGCAAGCGTCTCGGGGCGCGCCGCCGGCCTCGGTTAAGCCGGCAGAAGCCAGTGTTGCCGGTGGGCTCGGAGAACAGGTCTACCCGCTGCGCTGGGACACCAGGTCTACCCGCTGAGTCGGGACACCAGGTCTACCCGCTGGGATCGGATCGGACAGCAGCTCGACCGGCCGGCACCTGGGCGGCCGCGGCCACGCCGCCTACCTAAAGAGAGTCCGAGCTACTCCCGCTTTTTACCCGCACCGCACCCAGTGCCTTTTCTTTCCCACTCGGAGCCCCGGGCACAAAGGCAAGCGTCTCGGGGCGCGCCGCCGGCCTCGGTTAAGCCGGCAGAAGCCAGTGTTGCCGGTGGGCTCGGAGAACAGGTCTACCCGCTGCGCTGGGACACCAGGTCTACCCGCTGAGTCGGGACACCAGGTCTACCCGCTGGGATCGGATCGGACAGCAGCTCGACCGGCCGGCACCTGGGCGGCCGCGGCCACGCCGCCTACCTAAAGAGAGTCCGAGCTACTCCCGCTTTTTACCCGAACCGCACACAGTGCCTTTTCTTTCCCACTCGGAGCCCCGGGCACAAAGGCAAGCGTCTCGGGGCGCACCGCCGGCCTCGGCTAAGCCTGCAGAAGCCGGCAGAAGCCGGTGGGCTCGGAGAACAGGCCTACCCGCTGCGCTGAGACACCAGGTCTACCCGCTGAGTCGGGACACCAGGTCTACCCACTGGGATCGGATCGGACAGCAGCTCGACCGGCCGGCACCTGGGCGGCCGCGGCCACGCCGCCTACCCCTAAAGAGAGTCCGAGCTACTCCCGCTTTTTACCCGAACCGCACCCAGTGCCTTTTCTTTCCCACTCGGAGCCCCGGGCACAAAGGCAAGCTTCTCGGGGCGCGCCGCCGGCCTCGGTTAAGCCGGCAGAAGCCGATCGAGCCGCCCGACTCACAGAGCCGGTCTAGCCGGTAGGCCTGGAGAACAGGTCTACCCGCTGTGCTGGCACACCAGGTCTACCCGCGGAGTCGGGACACCAGGTCTACCCGCTGCTTGACGAAGCCACGTCTACCCGCTGGGATCGGATAGGACAGCAGCTCGACCGGCCGGCACCTGGGCGGCCGCGGCCACGCCGCCTACCTAAAGAGAGTCCGAGCTACTCCCGCTTTTTACCCGAACCGCACCCAGTGCCTTTTCTTTCCCACTCGGAGCCCCGGGCACAAAGGCAAGCGTCTCGGGGCGCACCGCCGGCCTCGGCTAAGCCTGCAGAAACCGGCAGAAGCCGGTGGGCTCGGAGAACAGGTCTACCCGCTGCGCTGGGACACCAGGTCTACCCGCTGAGTCGGGACACCAGGTCTACCCGCTGGGATCGGAGCGGACAGCAGCTCGACCGGCCGGCACCTGGGCGGCCGCGGCCACGCCGCCTACCTAAAGAGAGTCCGAGCTACTCCCGCTTTTTACCCGAACCGCACACAGTGCCTTTTCTTTCCCACTCGGAGCCCCGGGCACAAAGGCAAGCGTCTCGGGGCGCACCGCCGGCCTCGGCTAAGCCTGCAAAAGCCGGCAGAAGCCGGTGGGCTCGGAGAACAGGCCTACCCGCTGCGCTGAGACACCAGGTCTACCCGCTGAGTCGGGACACCAGGTCTACCCACTGGGATCGGATCGGACAGCAGCTCGACCGGCCGGCACCTGGGCGGCCGCGGCCACGCCGCCTACCCCTAAAGAGAGTCCGAGCTACTCCCGCTTTTTACCCGCACCGCACCCAGTGCCTTTTCTTTCCCACTCGGAGCCCCGGGCACAAAGGCAAGCTTCTCGGGGCGCGCCGCCGGCCTCGGCTAAGCCGGCAGAAGCCAGTGTTGCCGGTGGGCTCGGAGAACAGGTCTACCCGCTGCGCTGGGACACCAGGTCTACCCGCTGAGTCGGGACACCAGGTCTACCCGCTGGGATCGGATCGGACAGCAGCTCGACCGGCCGGCACCTGGGCGGCCGCGGCCACGCCGCCTACCTAAAGAGAGTCCGAGCTACTCCCGCTTTTTACCCGCACCGCACCCAGTGCCTTTTCTTTCCCACTCGGAGCCCCGGGCACAAAGGCAAGCGTCTCGGGGCGCGCCGCCGGCCTCGGTTAAGCCGGCAGAAGCCAGTGTTGCCGGTGGGCTCGGAGAACAGGTCTACCCGCTGCGCTGGGACACCAGGTCTACCCGCTGAGTCGGGACACCAGGTCTACCCGCTGGGATCGGATCGGACAGCAGCTCGACCGGCCGGCACCTGGGCGGCCGCGGCCACGCCGCCTACCTAAAGAGAGTCCGAGCTACTCCCGCTTTTTACCCGAACCGCACACAGTGCCTTTTCTTTCCCACTCGGAGCCCCGGGCACAAAGGCAAGCGTCTCGGGGCGCACCGCCGGCCTCGGCTAAGCCTGCAGAAGCCGGCAGAAGCCGGTGGGCTCGGAGAACAGGCCTACCCGCTGCGCTGAGACACCAGGTCTACCCGCTGAGTCGGGACACCAGGTCTACCCACTGGGATCGGATCGGACAGCAGCTCGACCGGCCGGCACCTGGGCGGCCGCGGCCACGCCGCCTACCCCTAAAGAGAGTCCGAGCTACTCCCGCTTTTTACCCGAACCGCACCCAGTGCCTTTTCTTTCCCACTCGGAGCCCCGGGCACAAAGGCAAGCTTCTCGGGGCGCGCCGCCGGCCTCGGTTAAGCCGGCAGAAGCCGATCGAGCCGCCCGACTCACAGAGCCGGTCTAGCCGGTAGGCCTGGAGAACAGGTCTACCCGCTGTGCTGGCACACCAGGTCTACCCGCGGAGTCGGGACACCAGGTCTACCCGCTGCTTGACGAAGCCACGTCTACCCGCTGGGATCGGATAGGACAGCAGCTCGACCGGCCGGCACCTGGGCGGCCGCGGCCACGCCGCCTACCTAAAGAGAGTCCGAGCTACTCCCGCTTTTTACCCGAACCGCACCCAGTGCCTTTTCTTTCCCACTCGGAGCCCCGGGCACAAAGGCAAGCGTCTCGGGGCGCACCGCCGGCCTCGGCTAAGCCTGCAGAAACCGGCAGAAGCCGGTGGGCTCGGAGAACAGGTCTACCCGCTGCGCTGGGACACCAGGTCTACCCGCTGAGTCGGGACACCAGGTCTACCCGCTGGGATCGGAGCGGACAGCAGCTCGACCGGCCGGCACCTGGGCGGCCGCGGCCACGCCGCCTACCTAAAGAGAGTCCGAGCTACTCCCGCTTTTTACCCGAACCGCACCCAGTGCCTTTTCTTTCCCACTCGGAGCCCCGGGCACAAAGGCAAGCGTCTCGGGGCGCACCGCCGGCCTCGGCTAAGCCTGCAGAAACCGGCAGAAGCCGGTGGGCTCGGAGAACAGGTCTACCCGCTGCGCTGGGACACCAGGTCTACCCGCTGAGTCGGGACACCAGGTCTACCCGCTGGGATCGGAGCGGACAGCAGCTCGACCGGCCGGCACCTGGGCGGCCGCGGCCACGCCGCCTACCTAAAGAGAGTCCGAGCTACTCCCGCTTTTTACCCGAACCGCACACAGTGCCTTTTCTTTCCCACTCGGAGCCCCGGGCACAAAGGCAAGCGTCTCGGGGCGCACCGCCGGCCTCGGCTAAGCCTGCAAAAGCCGGCAGAAGCCGGTGGGCTCGGAGAACAGGCCTACCCGCTGCGCTGAGACACCAGGTCTACCCGCTGAGTCGGGACACCAGGTCTACCCACTGGGATCGGATCGGACAGCAGCTCGACCGGCCGGCACCTGGGCGGCCGCGGCCACGCCGCCTACCCCTAAAGAGAGTCCGAGCTACTCCCGCTTTTTACCCGCACCGCACCCAGTGCCTTTTCTTTCCCACTCGGAGCCCCGGGCACAAAGGCAAGCTTCTCGGGGCGCGCCGCCGGCCTCGGCTAAGCCGGCAGAAGCCAGTGTTGCCGGTGGGCTCGGAGAACAGGTCTACCCGCTGCGCTGGGACACCAGGTCTACCCGCTGAGTCGGGACACCAGGTCTACCCGCTGGGATCGGATCGGACAGCAGCTCGACCGGCCGGCACCTGGGCGGCCGCGGCCACGCCGCCTACCTAAAGAGAGTCCGAGCTACTCCCGCTTTTTACCCGCACCGCACCCAGTGCCTTTTCTTTCCCACTCGGAGCCCCGGGCACAAAGGCAAGCGTCTCGGGGCGCGCCGCCGGCCTCGGTTAAGCCGGCAGAAGCCAGTGTTGCCGGTGGGCTCGGAGAACAGGTCTACCCGCTGCGCTGGGACACCAGGTCTACCCGCTGAGTCGGGACACCAGGTCTACCCGCTGGGATCGGATCGGACAGCAGCTCGACCGGCCGGCACCTGGGCGGCCGCGGCCACGCCGCCTACCTAAAGAGAGTCCGAGCTACTCCCGCTTTTTACCCGAACCGCACACAGTGCCTTTTCTTTCCCACTCGGAGCCCCGGGCACAAAGGCAAGCGTCTCG
Source organism: Pseudopipra pipra (assembly GCF_036250125.1). Classification (NCBI taxonomy): domain Eukaryota; kingdom Metazoa; phylum Chordata; class Aves; order Passeriformes; family Pipridae; genus Pseudopipra; species Pseudopipra pipra. The sequence goes on from NW_026990972.1 coordinate 278,052, forward strand.
GGGCGCACCGCCGGCCTCGGCTAAGCCTGCAGAAGCCGGCAGAAGCCGGTGGGCTCGGAGAACAGGCCTACCCGCTGCGCTGAGACACCAGGTCTACCCGCTGAGTCGGGACACCAGGTCTACCCACTGGGATCGGATCGGACAGCAGCTCGACCGGCCGGCACCTGGGCGGCCGCGGCCACGCCGCCTACCCCTAAAGAGAGTCCGAGCTACTCCCGCTTTTTACCCGAACCGCACCCAGTGCCTTTTCTTTCCCACTCGGAGCCCCGGGCACAAAGGCAAGCTTCTCGGGGCGCGCCGCCGGCCTCGGTTAAGCCGGCAGAAGCCGATCGAGCCGCCCGACTCACAGAGCCGGTCTAGCCGGTAGGCCTGGAGAACAGGTCTACCCGCTGTGCTGGCACACCAGGTCTACCCGCGGAGTCGGGACACCAGGTCTACCCGCTGCTTGACGAAGCCACGTCTACCCGCTGGGATCGGATAGGACAGCAGCTCGACCGGCCGGCACCTGGGCGGCCGCGGCCACGCCGCCTACCTAAAGAGAGTCCGAGCTACTCCCGCTTTTTACCCGAACCGCACCCAGTGCCTTTTCTTTCCCACTCGGAGCCCCGGGCACAAAGGCAAGCGTCTCGGGGCGCACCGCCGGCCTCGGCTAAGCCTGCAGAAACCGGCAGAAGCCGGTGGGCTCGGAGAACAGGTCTACCCGCTGCGCTGGGACACCAGGTCTACCCGCTGAGTCGGGACACCAGGTCTACCCGCTGGGATCGGAGCGGACAGCAGCTCGACCGGCCGGCACCTGGGCGGCCGCGGCCACGCCGCCTACCTAAAGAGAGTCCGAGCTACTCCCGCTTTTTACCCAAACCGCACCCAGTGCCTTTTCTTTCCCACTCGGAGCCCCGGGCACAAAGGCAAGCGTCTCGGGGCGCGCCGCCGGCCTCGGTTAAGCCGGCAGAAGCCAGTGTTGCCGGTGGGCTCGGAGAACAGGTCTACCCGCTGCGCTGGGACACCAGGTCTACCCGCTGAGTCGGGACACCAGGTCTACCCGCTGGGATCGGATCGGACAGCAGCTCGACCGGCCGGCACCTGGGCGGCCGCGGCCACGCCGCCTACCTAAAGAGAGTCCGAGCTACTCCCGCTTTTTACCCGAACCGCACACAGTGCCTTTTCTTTCCCACTCGGAGCCCCGGGCACAAAGGCAAGCGTCTCGGGGCGCACCGCCGGCCTCGGCTAAGCCTGCAAAAGCCGGCAGAAGCCGGTGGGCTCGGAGAACAGGCCTACCCGCTGCGCTGAGACACCAGGTCTACCCGCTGAGTCGGGACACCAGGTCTACCCACTGGGATCGGATCGGACAGCAGCTCGACCGGCCGGCACCTGGGCGGCCGCGGCCACGCCGCCTACCCCTAAAGAGAGTCCGAGCTACTCCCGCTTTTTACCCGCACCGCACCCAGTGCCTTTTCTTTCCCACTCGGAGCCCCGGGCACAAAGGCAAGCTTCTCGGGGCGCGCCGCCGGCCTCGGCTAAGCCGGCAGAAGCCAGTGTTGCCGGTGGGCTCGGAGAACAGGTCTACCCGCTGCGCTGGGACACCAGGTCTACCCGCTGAGTCGGGACACCAGGTCTACCCGCTGGGATCGGATCGGACAGCAGCTCGACCGGCCGGCACCTGGGCGGCCGCGGCCACGCCGCCTACCCCTAAAGAGAGTCCGAGCTACTCCCGCTTTTTACCCGAACCGCACCCAGTGCCTTTTCTTTCCCACTCGGAGCCCCGGGCACAAAGGCAAGCGTCTCGGGGCGCACCGCCGGCCTCGGCTAAGCCTGCAGAAGCCGGCAGAAGCCGGTGGGCTCGGAGAACAGGCCTACCCGCTGCGCTGAGACACCAGGTCTACCCGCTGAGTCGGGACACCAGGTCTACCCGCTGCGATCGGATCGGACAGCAGCTCGACCGGCCGGCACCTGGGCGGCCGCGGCCACGCCGCCTACCCCTAAAGAGAGTCCGAGCTACTCCCGCTTTTTACCCGCACCGCACCCAGTGCCTTTTCTTTCCCACTCGGAGCCCCGGGCACAAAGGCAAGCTTCTCAGGGCGCGCCGCCGGCCTCGGCTAAGCCGGCAGAAGCCAGTGTTGCCGGTGGGCTCGGAGAACAGGTCTACCCGCTGCGCTGGGACACCAGGTCTACCCGCGGAGTCGGGACACCAGGTCTACCCGCTGGGATCGGATCGGACAGCAGCTCGACCGGCCGGCACCTGGGCGGCCGCGGCCACGCCGCCTACCTAAAGAGAGTCCGAGCTACTCCCGCTTTTTACCCGCACCGCACCCAGTGCCTTTTCTTTCCCACTCGGAGCCCCGGGCACAAAGGCAAGCGTCTCGGGGCGCGCCGCCGGCCTCGGTTAAGCCGGCAGAAGCCAGTGTTGCCGGTGGGCTCGGAGAACAGGTCTACCCGCTGCGCTGGGACACCAGGTCTACCCGCTGAGTCGGGACACCAGGTCTACCCGCTGGGATCGGATCGGACAGCAGCTCGACCGGCCGGCACCTGGGCGGCCGCGGCCACGCCGCCTACCTAAAGAGAGTCCGAGCTACTCCCGCTTTTTACCCGCACCGCACACAGTGCCTTTTCTTTCCCACTCGGAGCCCCGGGCACAAAGGCAAGCGTCTCGGGGCGCACCGCCGGCCTCGGCTAAGCCTGCAGAAGCCGGCAGAAGCCGGTGGGCTCGGAGAACAGGCCTACCCGCTGCGCTGAGACACCAGGTCTACCCGCTGAGTCGGGACACCAGGTCTACCCACTGGGATCGGATCGGACAGCAGCTCGACCGGCCGGCACCTGGGCGGCCGCGGCCACGCCGCCTACCCCTAAAGAGAGTCCGAGCTACTCCCGCTTTTTACCCGAACCGCACCCAGTGCCTTTTCATTCCCACTCGGAGCCCCGGGCACAAAGGCAAGCTTCTCGGGGCGCGCCGCCGGCCTCGGTTAAGCCGGCAGAAGCCGATCGAGCCGCCCGACTCACAGAGCGGGTCTAGCCGGTAGGCCTGGAGAACAGGTCTACCCGCTGTGCTGGCACACCAGGTCTACCCGCGGAGTCGGGACACCAGGTCTACCCGCTGCTTGACGAAGCCACGTCTACCCGCTGGGATCGGATAGGACAGCAGCTCGACCGGCCGGCACCTGGGCGGCCGCGGCCACGCCGCCTACCTAAAGAGAGTCCGAGCTACTCCCGCTTTTTACCCGAACCGCACCCAGTGCCTTTTCTTTCCCACTCGGAGCCCCGGGCACAAAGGCAAGCGTCTCGGGGCGCACCGCCGGCCTCGGCTAAGCCTGCAGAAACCGGCAGAAGCCGGTGGGCTCGGAGAACAGGTCTACCCGCTGCGCTGGGACACCAGGTCTACCCGCTGAGTCGGGACACCAGGTCTACCCGCTGGGATCGGATCGGACAGCAGCTCGACCGGCCGGCACCTGGGCGGCCGCGGCCACGCCGCCTACCTAAAGAGAGTCGAGCTACTCCCGCTTTTTACCCGAACCGCACACAGTGCCTTTTCTTTCCCACTCGGAGCCCCGGGCACAAAGGCAAGCGTCTCGGGGCGCACCGCCGGCCTCGGCTAAGCCTGCAAAAGCCGGCAGAAGCCGGTGGGCTCGGAGAACAGGCCTACCCGCTGCGCTGAGACACCAGGTCTACCCGCTGAGTCGGGACACCAGGTCTACCCACTGGGATCGGATCGGACAGCAGCTCGACCGGCCGGCACCTGGGCGGCCGCGGCCACGCCGCCTACCCCTAAAGAGAGTCCGAGCTACTCCCGCTTTTTACCCGCACCGCACCCAGTGCCTTTTCTTTCCCACTCGGAGCCCCGGGCACAAAGGCAAGCTTCTCGGGGCGCGCCGCCGGCCTCGGCTAAGCCGGCAGAAGCCAGTGTTGCCGGTGGGCTCGGAGAACAGGTCTACCCGCTGCGCTGGGACACCAGGTCTACCCGCTGAGTCGGGACACCAGGTCTACCCGCTGGGATCGGATCGGACAGCAGCTCGACCGGCCGGCACCTGGGCGCCGCGGCCACGCCGCCTACCTAAAGAGAGTCCGAGCTACTCCCGCTTTTTACCCGCACCGCACCCAGTGCCTTTTCTTTCCCACTCGGAGCCCCGGGCACAAAGGCAAGCGTCTCGGGGCGCGCCGCCGGCCTCGGTTAAGCCGGCAGAAGCCAGTGTTGCCGGTGGGCTCGGAGAACAGGTCTACCCGCTGCGCTGGGACACCAGGTCTACCCGCTGAGTCGGGACACCAGGTCTACCCGCTGGGATCGGATCGGACAGCAGCTCGACCGGCCGGCACCTGGGCGGCCGCGGCCACGCCGCCTACCTAAAGAGAGTCCGAGCTACTCCCGCTTTTTACCCGAACCACACACAGTGCCTTTTCTTTCCCACTCGGAGCCCCGGGCACAAAGGCAAGCGTCTCGGGCGCACCGCCGGCCTCGGCTAAGCCTGCAGAAGCCGGCAGAAGCCGGTGGGCTCGGAGAACAGGCCTACCCGCTGCGCTGAGACACCAGGTCTACCCGCTGAGTCGGGACACCAGGTCTACCCACTGGGATCGGATCGGACAGCAGCTCGACCGGCCAGCACCTGGGCGGCCGCGGCCACGCCGCCTACCCCTAAAGAGAGTCCGAGCTACTCCGCTTTTTACCCGAACCGCACCCAGTGCCTTTTCTTTCCCACTCGGAGCCCCGGGCACAAAGGCAAGCTTCTCGGGGCGCGCCGCCGGCCTCGGTTAAGCCGGCAGAAGCCGATCGAGCCGCCCTACTCACAGAGCCGGTCTAGCCGGTAGGCCTGGAGAACAGGTCTACCCGCTGTGCTGGCACACCAGGTCTACCCGCGGAGTCGGGACACCAGGTCTACCCGCTGCTTGACGAAGCCACGTCTACCCGCTGGGATCGGATAGGACAGCAGCTCGACCGGCCGGCACCTGGGCGGCCGCGGCCACGCCGCCTACCTAAAGAGAGTCCGAGCTACTCCCGCTTTTTACCCGAACCGCACCCAGTGCCTTTTCTTTCCCACTCGAGCCCCGGCACAAAGGCAAGCGTCTCGGGGCGCACCGCCGGCCTCGGCTAAGCCTGCAGAAACCGGCAGAAGCCGGTGGGCTCGGAGAACAGGTCTACCCGCTGCGCTGGGACACCAGGTCTACCCGCTGAGTCGGGACACCAGGTCTACCCGCTGGGATCGGAGCGGACAGCAGCTCGACCGGCCGGCACCTGGGCGGCCGCGGCCACGCCGCCTACCTAAAGAGAGTCCGAGCTACACCCGCTTTTTACCCAAACCGCACCCAGTGCCTTTTCTTTCCCACTCGGAGCCCCGGGCACAAAGGCAAGCGTCTCGGGGCGCGCCGCCGGCCTCGGTTAAGCCGGCAGAAGCCAGTGTTGCCGGTGGGCTCGGAGAACAGGTCTACCCGCTGCGCTGGGACACCAGGTCTACCCGCTGAGTCGGGACACCAGGTCTACCCGCTGGGATCGGATCGGACAGCAGCTCGACCGGCCGGCACCTGGGCGGCCGCGGCCACGCCGCCTACCTAAAGAGAGTCCGAGCTACTCCCGCTTTTTACCCGAACCGCACACAGTGCCTTTTCTTTCCCACTCGGAGCCCCGGGCACAAAGGCAAGCGTCTCGGGGCGCACCGCCGGCCTCGGCTAAGCCTGCAAAAGCCGGCAGAAGCCGGTGGGCTCGGAGAACAGGCCTACCCGCTGCGCTGAGACACCAGGTCTACCCGCTGAGTCGGGACACCAGGTCTACCCACTGGGATCGGATCGGACAGCAGCTCGACCGGCCGGCACCTGGGCGGCCGCGGCCACGCCGCCTACCCCTAAAGAGAGTCCGAGCTACTCCCGCTTTTTACCCGCACCGCACCCAGTGCCTTTTCTTTCCCACTCGGAGCCCCGGGCACAAAGGCAAGCTTCTCGGGGCGCGCCGCCGGCCTCGGCTAAGCCGGCAGAAGCCAGTGTTGCCGGTGGGCTCGGAGAACAGGTCTACCCGCTGCGCTGGGACACCAGGTCTACCCGCTGAGTCGGGACACCAGGTCTACCCGCTGGGATCGGATCGGACAGCAGCTCGACCGGCCGGCACCTGGGCGGCCGCGGCCACGCCGCCTACCCCTAAAGAGAGTCCGAGCTACTCCCGCTTTTTACCCGAACCGCACCCAGTGCCTTTTCTTTCCCACTCGGAGCCCCGGGCACAAAGGCAAGCGTCTCGGGGCGCACCGCCGGCCTCGGCTAAGCCTGCAGAAGCCGGCAGAAGCCGGTGGGCTCGGAGAACAGGCCTACCCGCTGCGCTGAGACACCAGGTCTACCCGCTGAGTCGGGACACCAGGTCTACCCGCTGCGATCGGATCGGACAGCAGCTCGACCGGCCGGCACCTGGGCGGCCGCGGCCACGCCGCCTACCCCTAAAGAGAGTCCGAGCTACTCCCGCTTTTTACCCGCACCGCACCCAGTGCCTTTTCTTTCCCACTCGGAGCCCCGGGCACAAAGGCAAGCTTCTCAGGGCGCGCCGCCGGCCTCGGCTAAGCCGGCAGAAGCCAGTGTTGCCGGTGGGCTCGGAGAACAGGTCTACCCGCTGCGCTGGGACACCAGGTCTACCCGCGGAGTCGGGACACCAGGTCTACCCGCTGGGATCGGATCGGACAGCAGCTCGACCGGCCGGCACCTGGGCGGCCGCGGCCACGCCGCCTACCTAAAGAGAGTCCGAGCTACTCCCGCTTTTTACCCGCACCGCACCCAGTGCCTTTTCTTTCCCACTCGGAGCCCCGGGCACAAAGGCAAGCGTCTCGGGGCGCGCCGCCGGCCTCGGTTAAGCCGGCAGAAGCCAGTGTTGCCGGTGGGCTCGGAGAACAGGTCTACCCGCTGCGCTGGGACACCAGGTCTACCCGCTGAGTCGGGACACCAGGTCTACCCGCTGGGATCGGATCGGACAGCAGCTCGACCGGCCGGCACCTGGGCGGCCGCGGCCACGCCGCCTACCTAAAGAGAGTCCGAGCTACTCCCGCTTTTTACCCGCACCGCACACAGTGCCTTTTCTTTCCCACTCGGAGCCCCGGGCACAAAGGCAAGCGTCTCGGGGCGCACCGCCGGCCTCGGCTAAGCCTGCAGAAGCCGGCAGAAGCCGGTGGGCTCGGAGAACAGGCCTACCCGCTGCGCTGAGACACCAGGTCTACCCGCTGAGTCGGGACACCAGGTCTACCCACTGGGATCGGATCGGACAGCAGCTCGACCGGCCGGCACCTGGGCGGCCGCGGCCACGCCGCCTACCCCTAAAGAGAGTCCGAGCTACTCCCGCTTTTTACCCGAACCGCACCCAGTGCCTTTTCATTCCCACTCGGAGCCCCGGGCACAAAGGCAAGCTTCTCGGGGCGCGCCGCCGGCCTCGGTTAAGCCGGCAGAAGCCGATCGAGCCGCCCGACTCACAGAGCCGGTCTAGCCGGTAGGCCTGGAGAACAGGTCTACCCGCTGTGCTGGCACACCAGGTCTACCCGCGGAGTCGGGACACCAGGTCTACCCGCTGCTTGACGAAGCCACGTCTACCCGCTGGGATCGGATAGGACAGCAGCTCGACCGGCCGGCACCTGGGCGGCCGCGGCCACGCCGCCTACCTAAAGAGAGTCCGAGCTACTCCCGCTTTTTACCCGAACCGCACCCAGTGCCTTTTCTTTCCCACTCGGAGCCCCGGGCACAAAGGCAAGCGTCTCGGGGCGCACCGCCGGCCTCGGCTAAGCCTGCAGAAGCCGGCAGAAGCCGGTGGGCTCGGAGAACAGGTCTACCCGCTGCGCTGGGACACCAGGTCTACCCGCTGAGTCGGGACACCAGGTCTACCCGCTGGGATCGGATCGGACAGCAGCTCGACCGGCCGGCACCTGGGCGGCCGCGGCCACGCCGCCTACCCCTAAAGAGAGTCCGAGCTACTCCCGCTTTTTACCCGAACCGCACCCAGTGCCTTTTCTTTCCCACTCGGAGCCCCGGGCACAAAGGCAAGCTTCTCGGGGCGCGCCGCCGGCCTCGGTTAAGCCGGCAGAAGCCGATCGAGCCGCCCGACTCACAGAGCCGGTCTAGCCGGTAGGCCTGGAGAACAGGTCTACCCGCTGTGCTGGCACACCAGGTCTACCCGCGGAGTCGGGACACCAGGTCTACCGCTGCTTGACGAAGCCACGTCTACCCGCTGGGATCGGATAGGACAGCAGCTCGACCGGCCGGCACCTGGGCGGCCGCGGCCACGCCGCCTACCTAAAGAGAGTCCGAGCTACTCCCGCTTTTTACCCGAACCGCACCCAGTGCCTTTTCTTTCCCACTCGGAGCCCCGGGCACAAAGGCAAGCGTCTCGGGGCGCACCGCCGGCCTCGGCTAAGCCTGCAGAAACCGGCAGAAGCCGGTGGGCTCGGAGAACAGGTCTACCCGCTGCGCTGGGACACCAGGTCTACCCGCGGAGTCGGGACACCAGGTCTACCCGCTGGGATCGGATCGGACAGCAGCTCGACCGGCCGGCACCTGGGCGGCCGCGGCCACGCCGCCTACCTAAAGAGAGTCCGAGCTACTCCCGCTTTTTACCCGCACCGCACCCAGTGCCTTTTCTTTCCCACTCGGAGCCCCGGGCACAAAGGCAAGCGTCTCGGGGCGCGCCGCCGGCCTCGGTTAAGCCGGCAGAAGCCAGTGTCGCCGGTGGGCTCGGAGAACAGGTCTACCCGCTGCGCTGGGACACCAGGTCTACCCGCTGAGTCGGGACACCAGGTCTACCCACTGGGATCGGATCGGACAGCAGCTCGACCGGCCGGCACCTGGGCGGCCGCGGCCACGCCGCCTACCCCTAAAGAGAGTCCGAGCTACTCCCGCTTTTTACCCGAACCGCACCCAGTGCCTTTTCTTTCCCACTCGGAGCCCCGGGCACAAAGGCAAGCTTCTCGGGGCGCGCCGCCGGCCTCGGTTAAGCCGGCAGAAGCCGATCGAGCCGCCCGACTCACAGAGCCGGTCTAGCCGGTAGGCCTGGAGAACAGGTCTACCCGCTGTGCTGGCACACCAGGTCTACCCGCGGAGTCGGGACACCAGGTCTACCCGCTGCTTGACGAAGCCACGTCTACCCGCTGGGATCGGATAGGACAGCAGCTCGACCGGCCGGCACCTGGGCGGCCGCGGCCACGCCGCCTACCCCTAAAGAGAGTCCGAGCTACTCCCGCTTTTTACCCGAACCGCACCCAGTGCCTTTTCTTTCCCACTCGGAGCCCCGGGCACAAAGGCAAGCGTCTCGGGGCGCACCGCCGGCCTCGGCTAAGCCTGCAGAAGCCGGCAGAAGCCGGTGGGCTCGGAGAACAGGTCTACCCGCTGCGCTGAGACACCAGGTCTACCCGCTGAGTCGGGACACCAGGTCTACCCACTGGGATCGGATCGGACAGCAGCTCGACCGGCCGGCACCTGGGCGGCCGCGGCCACGCCGCCTACCCCTAAAGAGAGTCCGAGCTACTCCCGCTTTTTACCCGCACCGCACCCAGTGCCTTTTCTTTCCCACTCGGAGCCCCGGGCACAAAGGCAAGCTTCTCAGGGCGCGCCGCCGGCCTCGGCTAAGCCGGCAGAAGCCAGTGTTGCCGGTGGGCTCGGAGAACAGGTCTACCCGCTGCGCTGGGACACCAGGTCTACCCGCGGAGTCGGGACACCAGGTCTACCCGCTGGGATCGGATCGGACAGCAGCTCGACCGGCCGGCACCTGGGCGGCCGCGGCCACGCCGCCTACCTAAAGAGAGTCCGAGCTACTCCCGCTTTTTACCCGCACCGCACCCAGTGCCTTTTCTTTCCCACTCGGAGCCCCGGGCACAAAGGCAAGCGTCTCGGGGCGCGCCGCCGGCCTCGGTTAAGCCGGCAGAAGCCAGTGTTGCCGGTGGGCTCGGAGAACAGGTCTACCCGCTGCGCTGGGACACCAGGTCTACCCGCTGAGTCGGGACACCAGGTCTACCCGCTGGGATCGGATCGGACAGCAGCTCGACCGGCCGGCACCTGGGCGGCCGCGGCCACGCCGCCTACCTAAAGAGAGTCCGAGCTACTCCCGCTTTTTACCCGAACCGCACACAGTGCCTTTTCTTTCCCACTCGGAGCCCCGGGCACAAAGGCAAGCGTCTCGGGGCGCACCGCCGGCCTCGGCTAAGCCTGCAGAAGCCGGCAGAAGCCGGTGGGCTCGGAGAACAGGCCTACCCGCTGCGCTGAGACACCAGGTCTACCCGCTGAGTCGGGACACCAGGTCTACCCACTGGGATCGGATCGGACAGCAGCTCGACCGGCCGGCACCTGGGCGGCCGCGGCCACGCCGCCTACCCCTAAAGAGAGTCCGAGCTACTCCCGCTTTTTACCCGAACCGCACCCAGTGCCTTTTCTTTCCCACTCGGAGCCCCGGGCACAAAGGCAAGCTTCTCGGGGCGCGCCGCCGGCCTCGGTTAAGCCGGCAGAAGCCGATCGAGCCGCCCGACTCACAGAGCCGGTCTAGCCGGTAGGCCTGGAGAACAGGTCTACCCGCTGTGCTGGCACACCAGGTCTACCCGCGGAGTCGGGACACCAGGTCTACCCGCTGCTTGACGAAGCCACGTCTACCCGCTGGGATCGGATAGGACAGCAGCTCGACCGGCCGGCACCTGGGCGGCCGCGGCCACGCCGCCTACCTAAAGAGAGTCCGAGCTACTCCCGCTTTTTACCCGAACCGCACCCAGTGCCTTTTCTTTCCCACTCGGAGCCCCGGGCACAAAGGCAAGCGTCTCGGGGCGCACCGCCGGCCTCGGCTAAGCCTGCAGAAGCCGGCAGAAGCCGGTGGGCTCGGAGAACAGGTCTACCCGCTGCGCTGGGACACCAGGTCTACCCGCTGAGTCGGGACACCAGGTCTACCCGCTGGGATCGGATCGGACAGCAGCTCGACCGGCCGGCACCTGGGCGGCCGCGGCCACGCCGCCTACCCCTAAAGAGAGTCCGAGCTACTCCCGCTTTTTACCCGAACCGCACCCAGTGCCTTTTCTTTCCCACTCGGAGCCCCGGGCACAAAGGCAAGCTTCTCGGGGCGCGCCGCCGGCCTCGGTTAAGCCGGCAGAAGCCGATCGAGCCGCCCGACTCACAGAGCCGGTCTAGCCGGTAGGCCTGGAGAACAGGTCTACCCGCTGTGCTGGCACACCAGGTCTACCCGCGGAGTCGGGACACCAGGTCTACCGCTGCTTGACGAAGCCACGTCTACCCGCTGGGATCGGATAGGACAGCAGCTCGACCGGCCGGCACCTGGGCGGCCGCGGCCACGCCGCCTACCTAAAGAGAGTCCGAGCTACTCCCGCTTTTTACCCGAACCGCACCCAGTGCCTTTTCTTTCCCACTCGGAGCCCCGGGCACAAAGGCAAGCGTCTCGGGGCGCACCGCCGGCCTCGGCTAAGCCTGCAGAAACCGGCAGAAGCCGGTGGGCTCGGAGAACAGGTCTACCCGCTGCGCTGGGACACCAGGTCTACCCGCGGAGTCGGGACACCAGGTCTACCCGCTGGGATCGGATCGGACAGCAGCTCGACCGGCCGGCACCTGGGCGGCCGCGGCCACGCCGCCTACCTAAAGAGAGTCCGAGCTACTCCCGCTTTTTACCCGCACCGCACCCAGTGCCTTTTCTTTCCCACTCGGAGCCCCGGGCACAAAGGCAAGCGTCTCGGGGCGCGCCGCCGGCCTCGGTTAAGCCGGCAGAAGCCAGTGTTGCCGGTGGGCTCGGAGAACAGGTCTACCCGCTGCGCTGGGACACCAGGTCTACCCGCTGAGTCGGGACACCAGGTCTACCCACTGGGATCGGATCGGACAGCAGCTCGACCGGCCGGCACCTGGGCGGCCGCGGCCACGCCGCCTACCTAAAGAGAGTCCGAGCTACTCCCGCTTTTTACCCGCACCGCACCCAGTGCCTTTTCTTTCCCACTCGGAGCCCCGGGCACAAAGGCAAGCGTCTCGGGGCGCACCGCCGGCCTCGGCTAAGCCTGCAGAAGCCGGCAGAAGCCGGTGGGCTCGGAGAACAGGCCTACCCGCTGCGCTGAGACACCAGGTCTACCCGCTGAGTCGGGACACCAGGTCTACCCACTGGGATCGGATCGGACAGCAGCTCGACCGGCCGGCACCTGGGCGGCCGCGGCCACGCCGCCTACCCCTAAAGAGAGTCCGAGCTACTCCCGCTTTTTACCCGCACCGCACCCAGTGCCTTTTCTTTCCCACTCGGAGCCCCGGGCACAAAGGCAAGCTTCTCGGGGCGCGCCGCCGGCCTCGGCTAAGCCGGCAGAAGCCAGTGTCGCCGGTGGGCTCGGAGAACAGGTCTACCCGCTGCGCTGGGACACCAGGTCTACCCGCGGAGTCGGGACACCAGGTCTACCCGCTGGGATCGGATCGGACAGCAGCTCGACCGGCCGGCACCTGGGCGGCCGCGGCCACGCCGCCTACCTAAAGAGAGTCCGAGCTACTCCCGCTTTTTACCCGCACCGCACCCAGTGCCTTTTCTTTCCCACTCGGAGCCCCGGGCACAAAGGCAAGCGTCTCGGGGCGCGCCGCCGGCCTCGGTTAAGCCGGCAGAAGCCAGTGTTGCCGGTGGGCTCGGAGAACAGGTCTACCCGCTGCGCTGGGACACCAGGTCTACCCGCTGAGTCGGGACACCAGGTCTACCCGCTGGGATCGGATCGGACAGCAGCTCGACCGGCCGGCACCTGGGCGGCCGCGGCCACGCCGCCTACCCCTAAAGAGAGTCCGAGCTACTCCCGCTTTTTACCCGAACCGCACCCAGTGCCTTTTCTTTCCCACTCGGAGCCCCGGGCACAAAGGCAAGCTTCTCGGGGCGCGCCGCCGGCCTCGGTTAAGCCGGCAGAAGCCGATCGAGCCGCCCGACTCACAGAGCCGGTCTAGCCGGTAGGCCTGGAGAACAGGTCTACCCGCTGTGCTGGCACACCAGGTCTACCCGCGGAGTCGGGACACCAGGTCTACCGCTGCTTGACGAAGCCACGTCTACCCGCTGGGATCGGATAGGACAGCAGCTCGACCGGCCGGCACCTGGGCGGCCGCGGCCACGCCGCCTACCTAAAGAGAGTCCGAGCTACTCCCGCTTTTTACCCGAACCGCACCCAGTGCCTTTTCTTTCCCACTCGGAGCCCCGGGCACAAAGGCAAGCGTCTCGGGCGCACCGCCGGGCTCGGCTAAGCCTGCAGAAACCGGCAGAAGCCGGTGGGCTCGGAGAACAGGTCTACCCGCTGCGCTGGGACACCAGGTCTACCCGCGGAGTCGGGACACCAGGTCTACCCGCTGGGATCGGATCGGACAGCAGCTCGACCGGCCGGCACCTGGGCGGCCGCGGCCACGCCGCCTACCTAAAGAGAGTCCGAGCTACTCCCGCTTTTTACCCGCACCGCACCCAGTGCCTTTTCTTTCCCACTCGGAGCCCCGGGCACAAAGGCAAGCTTCTCGGGGCGCGCCGCCGGCCTCGGTTAAGCCGGCAGAAGCCAGTGTCGCCGGTGGGCTCGGAGAACAGGTCTACCCGCTGCGCTGGGACACCAGGTCTACCCGCGGAGTCGGGACACCAGGTCTACCCACTGGGATCGGATCGGACAGCAGCTCGACCGGCCGGCACCTGGGCGGCCGCGGCCACGCCGCCTACCTAAAGAGAGTCCGAGCTACTCCCGCTTTTTACCCGCACCGCACCCAGTGCCTTTTCTTTCCCACTCGGAGCCCCGGGCACAAAGGCAAGCGTCTCGGGGCGCGCCGCCGGCCTCGGTTAAGCCGGCAGAAGCCAGTGTTGCCGGTGGGCTCGGAGAACAGGTCTACCCGCTGCGCTGGGACACCAGGTCTACCCGCTGAGTCGGGACACCAGGTCTACCCGCTGGGATCGGATCGGACAGCAGCTCGACCGGCCGGCACCTGGGCGGCCGCGGCCACGCCGCCTACCTAAAGAGAGTCCGAGCTACTCCCGCTTTTTACCCGAACCGCACCCAGTGCCTTTTCTTTCCCACTCGGAGCCCCGGGCACAAAGGCAAGCGTCTCGGGGCGCACCGCCGGCCTCGGCTAAGCCTGCAGAAGCCGGCAGAAGCCGGTGGGCTCGGAGAACAGGCCTACCCGCTGCGCTGAGACACCAGGTCTACCCGCTGAGTCGGGACACCAGGTCTACCCACTGGGATCGGATCGGACAGCAGCTCGACCGGCCGGCACCTGGGCGGCCGCGGCCACGCCGCCTACCCCTAAAGAGAGTCCGAGCTACTCCCGCTTTTTACCCGAACCGCACCCAGTGCCTTTTCTTTCCCACTCGGAGCCCCGGGCACAAAGGCAAGCTTCTCGGGGCGCGCCGCCGGCCTCGGTTAAGCCGGCAGAAGCCGATCGAGCCGCCCGACTCACAGAGCCGGTCTAGCCGGTAGGCCTGGAGAACAGGTCTACCCGCTGTGCTGGCACACCAGGTCTACCCGCGGAGTCGGGACACCAGGTCTACCCGCTGCTTGACGAAGCCACGTCTACCCGCTGGGATCGGATAGGACAGCAGCTCGACCGGCCGGCACCTGGGCGGCCGCGGCCACGCCGCCTACCCCTAAAGAGAGTCCGAGCTACTCCCGCTTTTTACCCGAACCGCACCCAGTACCTTTTCTTTCCCACTCGGAGCCCCGGGCACAAAGGCAAGCGTCTCGGGGCGCACCGCCGGCCTCGGCTAAGCCTGCAGAAGCCGGCAGAAGCCGGTGGGCTCGGAGAACAGGCCTACCCGCTGCGCTGAGACACCAGGTCTACCCGCTGAGTCGGGACACCAGGTCTACCCGCTGCGATCGGATCGGACAGCAGCTCGACCGGCCGGCACCTGGGCGGCCGCGGCCACGCCGCCTACCCCTAAAGAGAGTCCGAGCTACTCCCGCGCTTTTTACCCGCACCGCACCCAGTGCCTTTTCTTTCCCACTCGGAGCCCCGGGCACAAAGGCAAGCTTCTCAGGGCGCGCCGCCGGCCTCGGCTAAGCCGGCAGAAGCCAGTGTTGCCGGTGGGCTCGGAGAACAGGTCCTACCCGCTGCGCTGGGACACCAGGTCTACCCGCGGAGTCGGGACACCAGGTCTACCCGCTGGGATCGGATCGGACAGCAGCTCGACCGGCCGGCACCTGGGCGGCCGCGGCCACGCCGCCTACCTAAAGAGAGTCCGAGCTACTCCCGCTTTTTACCCGCACCGCACCCAGTGCCTTTTTCTTTCCCACTCGGAGCCCCGGGCACAAAGGCAAGCGTCTCGGGGCGCGCCGCCGGCCTCGGTTAAGCCTGGCAGAAGCCAGTGTTGCCGGTGGGCTCGGAGAACAGGTCTACCCGCTGCGCTGGGACACCAGGTCTACCCGCTGAGTCGGGACACCAGGTCTACCCGCTGGGATCGGATCGGACAGCAGCTCGACCGGCCGGCACCTGGGCGGCCGCGGCCACGCCGCCTACCTAAAGAGAGTCCGAGCTACTCCCGCTTTTTACCGCACCGCACACAGTGCCTTTTCTTTTCCCACTCGGAGCCCCGGGCACAAAGGCAAGCGTCTCGGGGCGCACCGCCCGGCCTCGGCTAAGCCTGCAGAAGCCGGCAGAAGCCGGTGGGCTCGGAGAACAGGCCTACCCGCTGCGCTGAGACACCAGGTCTACCCGCTGAGTCGGGACACCAGGTCTACCCACTGGGATCGGATCGGACAGCAGCTCGACCGGCCGGCACCTGGGCGGCCGCGGCCACGCCGCCTACCCCTAAAGAGAGTCCGAGCTACTCCCGCTTTTTACCCCGAACCGCACCCAGTGCCTTTTCATTCCCACTCGGAGCCCCGGGCACAAAGGCAAGCTTCTCGGGGCGCGCCGCCGGCCTCGGTTAAGCCGGCAGAA
Organism: Pseudopipra pipra; assembly: GCF_036250125.1. Classification (NCBI taxonomy): domain Eukaryota; kingdom Metazoa; phylum Chordata; class Aves; order Passeriformes; family Pipridae; genus Pseudopipra; species Pseudopipra pipra. The sequence continues at coordinate 293,883 of NW_026990972.1, forward strand.
GCCGATCGAGCCGCCCGACTCACAGAGCCGGTCTAGCCGGTAGGCCTGGAGAACAGGTCTACCCCGCTGTGCTGGCACACCAGGTCTACCCGCGGAGTCGGGACACCAGGTCTACCCGCTGCTTGACGAAGCCACGTCTACCCGCTGGGATCGGATCGGACAGCAGCTCGACCGGCCGGCACCTGGGCGGCCGCGGCCACGCCGACCTACCCCCTAAAGAGAGTCCGAGCTACTCCCGCTTTTTACCCGCACCGCACCCAGTGCCTTTTCTTTCCCACTCGGAGCCCCCGGGCACAAAGGCAAGCTTCTCGGGGCGCGCCGCCGGCCTCGGCTAAGCCGGCAGAAGCCAGTGTCGCCGGTGGGCTCGGAGAACAGGTCTACCCGCTGCGCTGGGACACCAGGTCTACCCGCGGAGTCGGGACACCAGGTCTACCCGCTGGGATCGGATCGGACAGCAGCTCGACCGGCCGGCACCTGGGCGGCCGCGGCCACGCCGCCTACCTAAAGAGAGTCCGAGCTACTCCCGCTTTTTACCCGCACCGCACCCAGTGCCTTTTCTTTCCCACTCGGAGCCCCGGGCACAAAGGCAAGCGTCTCGGGGCGCGCCGCCGGCCTCGGTTAAGCCGGCAGAAGCCAGTGTTGCCGGTGGGCTCGGAGAACAGGTCTACCCGCTGCGCTGGGACACCAGGTCTACCCGCTGAGTCGGGACACCAGGTCTACCCGCTGGGATCGGATCGGACAGCAGCTCGACCGGCCGGCACCTGGGCGGCCGCGGCCACGCCGCCTACCTAAAGAGAGTCCGAGCTACTCCCGCTTTTTACCCGAACCGCACCCAGTGCCTTTTCTTTCCCACTCGGAGCCCCGGGCACAAAGGCAAGCGTCTCGGGGCGCACCGCCGGCCTCGGCTAAGCCTGCAGAAGCCGGCAGAAGCCGGTGGGCTCGGAGAACAGGCCTACCCGCTGCGCTGAGACACCAGGTCTACCCGCTGAGTCGGGACACCAGGTCTACCCACTGGGATCGGATCGGACAGCAGCTCGACCGGCCGGCACCTGGGCGGCCGCGGCCACGCCGCCTACCCCTAAAGAGAGTCCGAGCTACTCCCGCTTTTTACCCGCACCGCACCCAGTGCCTTTTCTTTCCCACTCGGAGCCCCGGGCACAAAGGCAAGCTTCTCGGGGCGCGCCGCCGGCCTCGGCTAAGCCGGCAGAAGCCAGTGTTGCCGGTGGGCTCGGAGAACAGGTCTACCCGCTGCGCTGGGACACCAGGTCTACCCGCTGAGTCGGGACACCAGGTCTACCCGCTGGGATCGGATCGGACAGCAGCTCGACCGGCCGGCACCTGGGCGGCCGCGGCCACGCCGCCTACCTAAAGAGAGTCCGAGCTACTCCCGCTTTTTACCCGCACCGCACCCAGTGCCTTTTCTTTCCCACTCGGAGCCCCGGGCACAAAGGCAAGCGTCTCGGGGCGCGCCGCCGGCCTCGGTTAAGCCGGCAGAAGCCAGTGTTGCCGGTGGGCTCGGAGAACAGGTCTACCCGCTGCGCTGGGACACCAGGTCTACCCGCTGAGTCGGGACACCAGGTCTACCCGCTGGGATCGGATCGGACAGCAGCTCGACCGGCCGGCACCTGGGCGGCCGCGGCCACGCCGCCTACCTAAAGAGAGTCCGAGCTACTCCCGCTTTTTACCCGAACCGCACCCAGTGCCTTTTCTTTCCCACTCGGAGCCCCGGGCACAAAGGCAAGCGTCTCGGGGCGCACCGCCGGCCTCGGCTAAGCCTGCAGAAGCCGGCAGAAGCCGGTGGGCTCGGAGAACAGGTCTACCCGCTGCGCTGAGACACCAGGTCTACCCGCTGAGTCGGGACACCAGGTCTACCCACTGGGATCGGATCGGACAGCAGCTCGACCGGCCGGCACCTGGGCGGCCGCGGCCACGCCGCCTACCCCTAAAGAGAGTCCGAGCTACTCCCGCTTTTTACCCGAACCGCACCCAGTGCCTTTTCTTTCCCACTCGGAGCCCCGGGCACAAAGGCAAGCTTCTCGGGGCGCGCCGCCGGCCTCGGTTAAGCCGGCAGAAGCCGATCGAGCCGCCCGACTCACAGAGCCGGTCTAGCCGGTAGGCCTGGAGAACAGGTCTACCCGCTGTGCTGGCACACCAGGTCTACCCGCGGAGTCGGGACACCAGGTCTACCCGCTGCTTGACGAAGCCACGTCTACCCGCTGGGATCGGATAGGACAGCAGCTCGACCGGCCGGCACCTGGGCGGCCGCGGCCACGCCGCCTACCCCTAAAGAGAGTCCGAGCTACTCCCGCTTTTTACCCGAACCGCACCCAGTGCCTTTTCTTTCCCACTCGGAGCCCCGGGCACAAAGGCAAGCGTCTCGGGGCGCACCGCCGGCCTCGGCTAAGCCTGCAGAAGCCGGCAGAAGCCGGTGGGCTCGGAGAACAGGCCTAGCCGCTGCGCTGAGACACCAGGTCTACCCGCTGAGTCGGGACACCAGGTCTACCCGCTGCGATCGGATCGGACAGCAGCTCGACCGGCCGGCACCTGGGCGGCCGCGGCCACGCCGCCTACCCCTAAAGAGAGTCCGAGCTACTCCCGCTTTTTACCCGCACCGCACCCAGTGCCTTTTCTTTCCCACTCGGAGCCCCGGGCACAAAGGCAAGCTTCTCAGGGCGCGCCGCCGGCCTCGGCTAAGCCGGCAGAAGCCAGTGTTGCCGGTGGGCTCGGAGAACAGGTCTACCCGCTGCGCTGGGACACCAGGTCTACCCGCGGAGTCGGGACACCAGGTCTACCCGCTGGGATCGGATCGGACAGCAGCTCGACCGGCCGGCACCTGGGCGGCCGCGGCCACGCCGCCTACCTAAAGAGAGTCCGAGCTACTCCCGCTTTTTACCCGCACCGCACCCAGTGCCTTTTCTTTCCCACTCGGAGCCCCGGGCACAAAGGCAAGCGTCTCGGGGCGCGCCGCCGGCCTCGGTTAAGCCGGCAGAAGCCAGTGTTGCCGGTGGGCTCGGAGAACAGGTCTACCCGCTGCGCTGGGACACCAGGTCTACCCGCTGAGTCGGGACACCAGGTCTACCCGCTGGGATCGGATCGGACAGCAGCTCGACCGGCCGGCACCTGGGCGGCCGCGGCCACGCCGCCTACCTAAAGAGAGTCCGAGCTACTCCCGCTTTTTACCCGAACCGCACACAGTGCCTTTTCTTTCCCACTCGGAGCCCCGGGCACAAAGGCAAGCGTCTCGGGGCGCACCGCCGGCCTCGGCTAAGCCTGCAGAAGCCGGCAGAAGCCGGTGGGCTCGGAGAACAGGCCTACCCGCTGCGCTGAGACACCAGGTCTACCCGCTGAGTCGGGACACCAGGTCTACCCACTGGGATCGGATCGGACAGCAGCTCGACCGGCCGGCACCTGGGCGGCCGCGGCCACGCCGCCTACCCCTAAAGAGAGTCCGAGCTACTCCCGCTTTTTACCCGAACCGCACCCAGTGCCTTTTCTTTCCCACTCGGAGCCCCGGGCACAAAGGCAAGCTTCTCGGGGCGCGCCGCCGGCCTCGGTTAAGCCGGCAGAAGCCGATCGAGCCGCCCGACTCACAGAGCCGGTCTAGCCGGTAGGCCTGGAGAACAGGTCTACCCGCTGTGCTGGCACACCAGGTCTACCCGCGGAGTCGGGACACCAGGTCTACCCGCTGCTTGACGAAGCCACGTCTACCCGCTGGGATCGGATAGGACAGCAGCTCGACCGGCCGGCACCTGGGCGGCCGCGGCCACGCCGCCTACCTAAAGAGAGTCCGAGCTACTCCCGCTTTTTACCCGAACCGCACCCAGTGCCTTTTCTTTCCCACTCGGAGCCCCGGGCACAAAGGCAAGCGTCTCGGGGCGCACCGCCGGCCTCGGCTAAGCCTGCAGAAGCCGGCAGAAGCCGGTGGGCTCGGAGAACAGGTCTACCCGCTGCGCTGGGACACCAGGTCTACCCGCTGAGTCGGGACACCAGGTCTACCCGCTGGGATCGGATCGGACAGCAGCTCGACCGGCCGGCACCTGGGCGGCCGCGGCCACGCCGCCTACCCCTAAAGAGAGTCCGAGCTACTCCCGCTTTTTACCCGAACCGCACCCAGTGCCTTTTCTTTCCCACTCGGAGCCCCGGGCACAAAGGCAAGCTTCTCGGGGCGCGCCGCCGGCCTCGGTTAAGCCGGCAGAAGCCGATCGAGCCGCCCGACTCACAGAGCCGGTCTAGCCGGTAGGCCTGGAGAACAGGTCTACCCGCTGTGCTGGCACACCAGGTCTACCCGCGGAGTCGGGACACCAGGTCTACCGCTGCTTGACGAAGCCACGTCTACCCGCTGGGATCGGATAGGACAGCAGCTCGACCGGCCGGCACCTGGGCGGCCGCGGCCACGCCGCCTACCTAAAGAGAGTCCGAGCTACTCCCGCTTTTTACCCGAACCGCACCCAGTGCCTTTTCTTTCCACTCGGAGCCCCGGGCACAAAGGCAAGCGTCTCGGGGCGCACCGCCGGCCTCGGCTAAGCCTGCAGAAACCGGCAGAAGCCGGTGGGCTCGGAGAACAGGTCTACCCGCTGCGCTGGGACACCAGGTCTACCCGCGGAGTCGGGACACCAGGTCTACCCGCTGGGATCGGATCGGACAGCAGCTCGACCGGCCGGCACCTGGGCGGCCGCGGCCACGCCGCCTACCTAAAGAGAGTCCGAGCTACTCCCGCTTTTTACCCGCACCGCACCCAGTGCCTTTTCTTTCCCACTCGGAGCCCCGGGCACAAAGGCAAGCGTCTCGGGGCGCGCCGCCGGCCTCGGTTAAGCCGGCAGAAGCCAGTGTTGCCGGTGGGCTCGGAGAACAGGTCTACCCGCTGCGCTGGGACACCAGGTCTACCCGCTGAGTCGGGACACCAGGTCTACCCACTGGGATCGGATCGGACAGCAGCTCGACCGGCCGGCACCTGGGCGGCCGCGGCCACGCCGCCTACCTAAAGAGAGTCCGAGCTACTCCCGCTTTTTACCCGCACCGCACCCAGTGCCTTTTCTTTCCCACTCGGAGCCCCGGGCACAAAGGCAAGCGTCTCGGGGCGCACCGCCGGCCTCGGCTAAGCCTGCAGAAGCCGGCAGAAGCCGGTGGGCTCGGAGAACAGGCCTACCCGCTGCGCTGAGACACCAGGTCTACCCGCTGAGTCGGGACACCAGGTCTACCCACTGGGATCGGATCGGACAGCAGCTCGACCGGCCGGCACCTGGGCGGCCGCGGCCACGCCGCCTACCCCTAAAGAGAGTCCGAGCTACTCCCGCTTTTTACCCGCACCGCACCCAGTGCCTTTTCTTTCCCACTCGGAGCCCCGGGCACAAAGGCAAGCTTCTCGGGGCGCGCCGCCGGCCTCGGCTAAGCCGGCAGAAGCCAGTGTCGCCGGTGGGCTCGGAGAACAGGTCTACCCGCTGCGCTGGGACACCAGGTCTACCCGCGGAGTCGGGACACCAGGTCTACCCGCTGGGATCGGATCGGACAGCAGCTCGACCGGCCGGCACCTGGGCGGCCGCGGCCACGCCGCCTACCTAAAGAGAGTCCGAGCTACTCCCGCTTTTTACCCGCACCGCACCCAGTGCCTTTTCTTTCCCACTCGGAGCCCCGGGCACAAAGGCAAGCGTCTCGGGGCGCGCCGCCGGCCTCGGTTAAGCCGGCAGAAGCCAGTGTCGCCGGTGGGCTCGGAGAACAGGTCTACCCGCTGCGCTGGGACACCAGGTCTACCCGCTGAGTCGGGACACCAGGTCTACCCGCTGGGATCGGATCGGACAGCAGCTCGACCGGCCGGCACCTGGGCGGCCGCGGCCACGCCGCCTACCTAAAGAGAGTCCGAGCTACTCCCGCTTTTTACCCGAACCGCACACAGTGCCTTTTCTTTCCCACTCGGAGCCCCGGGCACAAAGGCAAGCGTCTCGGGGCGCACCGCCGGCCTCGGCTAAGCCTGCAGAAGCCGGCAGAAGCCGGTGGGCTCGGAGAACAGGCCTACCCCCTGCGCTGAGACACCAGGTCTACCCGCTGAGTCGGGACACCAGGTCTACCCACTGGGATCGGATCGGACAGCAGCTCGACCGGCCGGCACCTGGGCGGCCGCGGCCACGCCGCCTACCCCTAAAGAGAGTCCGAGCTACTCCCGCTTTTTACCCGAACCGCACCCAGTGCCTTTTCTTTCCCACTCGGAGCCCCGGGCACAAAGGCAAGCTTCTCGGGGCGCGCCGCCGGCCTCGGTTAAGCCGGCAGAAGCCGATCGAGCCGCCCGACTCACAGAGCCGGTCTAGCCGGTAGGCCTGGAGAACAGGTCTACCCGCTGTGCTGGCACACCAGGTCTACCCGCGGAGTCGGGACACCAGGTCTACCCGCTGCTTGACGAAGCCACGTCTACCCGCTGGGATCGGATAGGACAGCAGCTCGAGCGGCCGGCACCTGGGCGGCCGCGGCCACGCCGCCTACCTAAAGAGAGTCCGAGCTACTCCCGCTTTTTACCCGAACCGCACACAGTGCCTTTTCTTTCCCACTCGGAGCCCCGGGCACAAAGGCAAGCGTCTCGGGGCGCACCGCCGGCCTCGGCTAAGCCTGCAGAAGCCGGCAGAAGCCGGTGGGCTCGGAGAACAGGCCTACCCCCTGCGCTGAGACACCAGGTCTACCCGCTGAGTCGGGACACCAGGTCTACCCACTGGGATCGGATCGGACAGCAGCTCGACCGGCCGGCACCTGGGCGGCCGCGGCCACGCCGCCTACCCCTAAAGAGAGTCCGAGCTACTCCCGCTTTTTACCCGAACCGCACCCAGTGCCTTTTCTTTCCCACTCGGAGCCCCGGGCACAAAGGCAAGCTTCTCGGGGCGCGCCGCCGGCCTCGGTTAAGCCGGCAGAAGCCGATCGAGCCGCCCGACTCACAGAGCCGGTCTAGCCGGTAGGCCTGGAGAACAGGTCTACCCGCTGTGCTGGCACACCAGGTCTACCCGCGGAGTCGGGACACCAGGTCTACCCGCTGCTTGACGAAGCCACGTCTACCCGCTGGGATCGGATAGGACAGCAGCTCGAGCGGCCGGCACCTGGGCGGCCGCGGCCACGCCGCCTACCTAAAGAGAGTCCGAGCTACTCCCGCTTTTTACCCGAACCGCACACAGTGCCTTTTCTTTCCCACTCGGAGCCCCGGGCACAAAGGCAAGCGTCTCGGGGCGCACCGCCGGCCTCGGCTAAGCCTGCAGAAACCGGCAGAAGCCGGTGGGCTCGGAGAACAGGTCTACCCGCTGCGCTGGGACACCAGGTCTACCCGCTGAGTCGGGACACCAGGTCTACCCGCTGGGATCGGATCGGACAGCAGCTCGACCGGCCGGCACCTGGGCGGCCGCGGCCACGCCGCCTACCTAAAGAGAGTCCGAGCTACTCCCGCTTTTTACCCGCACCGCACCCAGTGCCTTTTCTTTCCCACTCGGAGCCCCGGGCACAAAGGCAAGCGTCTCGGGGCGCGCCGCCGGCCTCGGTTAAGCCGGCAGAAGCCAGTGTTGCCGGTGGGCTCGGAGAACAGGTCTACCCGCTGCGCTGGGACACCAGGTCTACCCGCTGAGTCGGGACACCAGGTCTACCCGCTGGGATCGGATCGGACAGCAGCTCGACCGGCCGGCACCTGGGCGGCCGCGGCCACGCCGCCTACCCCTAAAGAGAGTCCGAGCTACTCCCGCTTTTTACCCGAACCGCACCCAGTGCCTTTTCTTTCCCACTCGGAGCCCCGGGCACAAAGGCAAGCTTCTCGGGGCGCGCCGCCGGCCTCGGTTAAGCCGGCAGAAGCCGATCGAGCCGCCCGACTCACAGAGCCGGTCTAGCCGGTAGGCCTGGAGAACAGGTCTACCCGCTGTGCTGGCACACCAGGTCTACCCGCGGAGTCGGGACACCAGGTCTACCCGCTGCTTGACGAAGCCACGTCTACCCGCTGGGATCGGATAGGACAGCAGCTCGACCGGCCGGCACCTGGGCGGCCGCGGCCACGCCGCCTACCTAAAGAGAGTCCGAGCTACTCCCGCTTTTTACCCGCACCGCACCCAGTGCCTTTTCTTTCCCACTCGGAGCCCCGGGCACAAAGGCAAGCGTCTCGGGGCGCGCCGCCGGCCTCGGTTAAGCCGGCAGAAGCCAGTGTTGCCGGTGGGCTCGGAGAACAGGTCTACCCGCTGCGCTGGGACACCAGGTCTACCCGCTGAGTCGGGACACCAGGTCTACCCGCTGGGATCGGATCGGACAGCAGCTCGACCGGCCGGCACCTGGGCGGCCGCGGCCACGCCGCCTACCTAAAGAGAGTCCGAGCTACTCCCGCTTTTTACCCGAACCGCACACAGTGCCTTTTCTTTCCCACTCGGAGCCCCGGGCACAAAGGCAAGCGTCTCGGGGCGCACCGCCGGCCTCGGCTAAGCCTACAGAAGCCGGCAGAAGCCGGTGGGCTCGGAGAACAGGCCTACCCCCTGCGCTGAGACACCAGTTCTACCCGCTGAGTCGGGACACCA
>NW_026990973.1:0-31081 GCF_036250125.1 Pseudopipra pipra
GGAAGTAGTTTAGAACCTGACATAAAAAAAAGAAAAAAAAGTTGCTTCACCCTGGTGTTATGCTACTGAATTTTAGTGCAATTACACAAAGAAAATTAAGGCAAAACTTAATGAAGAAGAACCAGGTGTACTGCCCTGGTTTTAAAAGAAATGGGACTATAGTAGAAGAAATAGAGCACTCTGGGCAAGAATAAGGTCAGGGTGACCACAGGAGATGCTCTGCATCCCTTTTGTCAATATGCGTCTGGGTTTCCAGCTACAATTTCAGGTTCATATTTCATGGCTGAACACCTCAAAACTTCAACATACCAAATCTTGCTGCTGTGGTACAGCTGCACTAATGGTATAAGAATGGTGGGCACTGTACTTCCTCTGTGAATACATTGGTTATCTTGTCCAAGCCCTACTCCAATGGGGCCACCCAGAGCAGGATGCCCAGGACCATGTTCAGATCACTTTGGAATATCTCTAAGGATGAAGAATGAGAATGAACCTGGTATCTGATGTCTTCTATTTTCCTTCTATATGTGATGGTGAAGCCTTAGCACATACCTGGAATTGGGAATAGATTATTCCACTTGGGGTTAGGAGGAAGACCTGGCTAGGAAAATTGAAATAGTAAAATCTAAACTACCTTAAAATCTAGAGACCTACAAAAACCAGCACAACAACAACAAACAAAAAAACCCCAACCAACAAACAGAGACAAAAAGAGAGGAGACAAAATGAAATATTTTCATCTCTTTCCCAGACATTAGAAGAGTCAAATTTCAAGATTTAGATCTATTCATTTTTTTATATTTATTTGGCCTTAACAAATATAATACTAAACATGCCAGAAATATCTCACAGGTGACTTGTGTATTTACAATGGAGAAGTAAAATCATTCCCTGCAACCACCTTAATATTTTTGATGGGTGTTAGCCATTAGAAAACTTTTAAACTGAGTCATGGGTTTCTCTAGGAACAGAAAATATTAAAGAGGTAGGGAGATGTGGTCATCTGTGGCTGATGTACTTGGACTTCTTCATGAATGACTGGTATTGACTCCAAGGCACTCTTTTAAAATTGTGTTGCTGTTTTAAAAGTTATTGGGTTTGCATCTGTTTCAGCAGCTTTACTAACATTTTGCACTAAACAATTTGCAATCATAAGTTTTTAAGGGAACTAGAAACTAAGCTGTGTTTTGGTTTGGGTTTTTTGGGGGCTTTTTTTTAACTGAATGTGATTTTCTAAACTGTTATCCATATTGCAGTAATTATTTTAAAAGCTCCCTGATATCTGTTTCTCATTATGACAAAGTCAATGAGTGGTGCATTAAAAAAATAAAAAGAAGCAACTGTAACAAATAAGAGTCACTGTTCAAAGATGTCTGTGAAACTTTGCACTCTGGCTGCCTTTTGCACCGATCAGACTTTGAAATCGCTACTTTCCAGATCACATTTTCCCAGCTAAGTCCCTGTGAATAGGCTGAGCAAAAGGTAGTAGCCAGTTTTACCAGGGAGGGTGCAATGAGGAAAACCAAGGTTAAACTGAAACGAGCTAGAAAACCCCTACAAATCTTACATTTTATATTTTAACAGACAAAATGGCCTTGCACAAAATGAAGACTTATAATGGAAATAGACCCACTACCTCTGATATTTTGGTGTGAAAAAATACAACTCTAAATCTTGCATACAGGCCCAGTTAGTAGATTTTGTGTTTCCCACTGAGTTTTCAGTAGTCACTGAAGAGAAGCAGTAGCTGGAGAGAAGGCAGTTGGAGGGAAGGCCAAGGAAGGAAAACTGTGCACACAGGTGTCTGGGTGAGGACAGAGCTCACATCGAGACTTGGAACTGAGAATTGCTCCAAGGCCTGTGACTGTGAGCCTGTGCCTCGTTCAGTTCCTGCTGGATCTGGGACTTAGCCTGCAATTTCTGGCTCTTGCAGTACTCTTATGTTCCTTTTCTAAGCAGTTCTGTGGCTTCCATCAAAACCAGTGGGTGAACTGCCTTTCCCCTGCTTGTTTCTTGGCTGCAGCAATTTCCTCTGTGCTTCTGTTTGTTAGACTCTTTATAGTGACTGTAATTTTTCCCCTTCATGCTGACTTAAATAGTAAAAATCTCAAATGATCGTCTGTTCTCAATTTTCTTCAGCCATTTAACTCTTTCTACCCTTGATATTGCTTTGCTGCATCTTTCTTAACAGCTTCTTAGCCCAAATCCCTGTTCCAGCAGTGCCTGGGCTTAGGACAACATCCAAGTTTATGCTGAGAGCTAAAAGCCACATGGAACTTCCCATAGTTCACTGAGTCTGACAGCATATCAAAAGAAGACACTCAAAGAAATACACTTGGTAGGTAATGTCTGTCCCTGAAAACAAATTAAGAATCTTCCAGAAACATCTTTGGAAGTCCTACTTAATGGTTTGTGCATCAGTTCTCTCTAACACAGGGCAAAACATTACCCCTATGAGTCAGGAGAAAGGAAGCCCTCTAATGGTCAAGGTTCAGTCACTGTTGTGAATAACACCACACTCTTCACAGTGTATTATAGCATAGAGCTGGTCCATGCATTCAAAGAGGTACTCTGGTCCTCGCAGGACTCAAACCCCTTGGCTCTAATAGTGATGTACCCAGAACGGCAAGAAGAGGAGTCAGTGCCAGCAGGAATAAGGGTCAGCTTCAGAAACTGGCTGGGTCTTTCCAGCTGGTACTGTATGACCAGTTGTGTCAACTGCATTGACATCTGCAAATCTCATCTCAAAATAAATAAAACATATTCCAGCACATCCCAGTGGAGCTCTCCAGCTCCTGTTTCCCATACTTCGTGCTTGCTGAGAAATGCACCCAATCAGGTGGCGCTAGCCAGGACCATTGAATCATTCTTGTCGGCAGCACAGAACAGCACAGTTGTTCTGTGTCGTTTGGCTTTCAGTGCGGTGATTTCAGATGACAAACTGCTCATTTGATTCTTAAGCTCAACACATGGGTGACATCCTCAGCTGCTGCAGAAAGCAGGAAGAGCTCCACCTGCCTGCAGTGAAACAGAAACCACATCAAATAGGTGCCTGTCCAGGCACGGTTGATTCTTGTCATAATCTATTCCTTAACTTAGTTTAACAAATCTAGGTAGCTGTGGAAGTGACTTCTGGCACTTTTTCTAAAACTCATTGGTTTTGCTAATTGACCCCGGAAGTCCTGTAGCATTTCCTCTTTGGAAATGTTGCCAAGAGCACTCTGCCAGCAAAGGAAGGAGTGACCTAAGCTCCAGCTTCAATCTGCTCTCCTTAGTACACATGAGAGGACAGAAATTCCAATTTTTTGAGAGAAAGGTAGGGTGCTGCTTTGGGTTGATGCTTCTATATGGCTACGCTCACAGGATCTGATTATATTCCAGGCTTTCCCTCTCTTCTTAATTTTATTTGCTCGTTCCAGCAACAGATAATTAAGAGAAAGGTCATCTGGCTTTAAAGAACTCCACCTACAGAATAATGCTATCCAGTAGCATTCTTACTAGGATTTTAAGGTGATTATTTGAGGATTGCCACTCCCAGGGCATATATTATGTTACCAGTTTGTTTTATTGTATTCAAACTTCCAAATCTAATCTCAAAATAAATAATGTTCACAAGGTCCCAGCAGAGGCATCCTGCTGTCATAGGCATGTGATAAATAAGGAAAAAGCTCAAAAATTACATTTCCTTGTTGTAGAAGACAGAATCCTTCTCCTTGAGGCTTGAAGGAAAAGAAGTTATCAGCTATTGAGGCAGAAGAAAATAAATCACGAAAGACTTCTCAGGGCAAGAAAAGATAAAGGAGAAGTTGAATGTTGGTTTTCTTGGGGCTTTTTTGGTTTTTTTTCTGAAGGGAGGATTAAGAGTAGCTTAAGAAATGCATAACTGTGGAAGCTTTCATAGAACATGTCAGGATGAAAACAATTCAAAAATATAACAAAGACTAAAAAGATCCTTTCCTGAGGCTAAAGCAGATTGCTTTCTCTGAGCTAGCAATGTAGTGTTTCAAGCATAGCTGGAAAGAGGCTAATGGTGCTTAGTTTGTAGCTATCCAGAAGATGGAGGAATGTCCCCTTCTGTGACTAATGAACGCACTTAGGAGGGCTGTCAGAGAGCTGAAGCTCTGTGGGCAGGGAAGAGGAGTATTGTGAACAACGTGTGTAGCCTATGGGGTCAGATCATCCCTAATCCAGAGTCTGTTTATCTCAAATTTTCCATGATAATACTTGGTTTATTCCTTCTTTCTCTAGGACCTTAGTATTTCTTCTTCTCTCACCCTATTCACCTGTCACAGGTGAGACAAAGTAGTAGGGGCCCCGTAATAGCACACCTGTAGCACACAACAGCATTTATAGACTGTCTGGTTTCAGAAGGTCACTGTTCTGTGTTTAGGGATACAGAAGAGAATGACAGGGCATCTGGGAGAGGCAACTCTCTGGTGACTGAGCCTTGGCACATAGGCAGTTTCTGTTTCTTATGGCTTTTAGAACTGCTCCTGTACTCTGACAGCCAAATCTATGAAGGCCAAAGCTATAAAATCAAATATTGGGGATGAAACTCTCATAGGGGCTTATTTTATCCCTGATACTCAAGAATTATATTTGGCATTTCTGTCTGGTCGAGTCTTCAAAGACAAGTGTAATTTCTCTTCTTAATGTTCAGCATGTTTGCAATAACTCTGAAAGGCCTATAGAAAAGTTCTGGACTTTTCTGCCAAGAAGGACCTTTGTGGCAGGTTTGATAAATGGGGCACTGTTCAGGGTGGGACACTAGAGGATTTAATATATGACCCATTTTTAAATACGTTTTTTTTTTAGTGTAAGCCTTTCTCCTGTACTGCTTTCTTCCAGGAGAGTCTTCATCAACAGCTGCTCTAAACATCCTTCATCAGAATCTGACTGATAATACAGTCAAGGTGTACATTTGCTTCTCTATCTTACCCCTCCTTTATCTTAAACCATAAAATCTGAGTTGGGAAACTCAGAAGTAGGTTTTTTGTTTTGTTTTGTTTATGTGTACCAACATCTGTCATTTATGTTTCAGTCTGATCTTTAGATAAAGGACTTTAGAAAAGCTCTAGATGAAGTAAAGCGTAGAGCTGACTTCTATAATTTAAGATAAAAGAATGTAAGGCACTTTATAGAACTAAAACTGAAATCGTACATATCACTGTACAAAGTACTGAACACCCAAGACACTTCAGAATGGATTCTGTGAGCAAAAAATTTTCTCATTTGATTTATTATGTTTAAGAAAACAGGATTTAACACATTCATAGTAAATAAAAAGCAATGCAGCAGCAAATCCTTAACTATCAACAAAGTCTCTTAGTATAAGCAGTTTCTAAAACTCCAGATTTTAGGCTAATCATTTTGGTCAAAAATGACTGACAATGCATGTAAGTATCATATAATGAATTGGTTGGAAATTACTTAATTAATCTTCCATCATGAACCCTTCTTCTGCAGCATCCCTAGCTGCAGTACTCCCAAAGCCAGCTGCTGTCTACAGCTGAAAAGTAGCAGGCCTATTAAGCCTCCTAAATACTCACATTCTAATTCCTAAATTGGGTTGCCAGAACCTTGTCTGTGCAATTGATTCCATAATCATGATTCTATCTGTGTTTCTATAATGAACCCTGTTTTCAGCTCAATATAGTTTAAAGAGGCTTCTTTTCTTTTTCAGCGGTGAAGGAAACCTATTCTCTGTTATTTCACATACATTGTGTCATTTCCTAGTTAGTAATCAAGTGAATCTTTGAAACATTCTGACATTTGTCATAAACTCTGTGCCTTCTCTCAACCATTCACCAATGCATCTTTTACTGTGAATATATGTATTTAAAGGTTATTCTCCTCTGTTGTGCCTGTTCTTAGTCATACACTCTGTAAAAATTCTTAACACTATGCTTCAGGCCAGAATTTGGGGTCTGATGGCTGTATAATATGGGACAACAAGCTAGAGTAAGAATTGCAAGTTTAAAGTAACAACTTTTAGAGGCAGAGAAGTGAGGACATTGATTTTACTGAGCCCATTCCAGTATTCAGGCACACATTTTCTAAGTTTTATAGAAGCAGAAGGTGACTATTTTGGAGTTTAATCAGTCTTAGAGTTTTCATTCAATCTTAGAGTCTCAGAAGAAACCCCTGTAGCAAGTATTAATTGTATAAAAAGGCCATTCTGTCAGAAACTTATGGCTATAATATCTTTAATTGTCAAAGCTATGCCCCTTCCAGATTTGTGTGAAAACTACTTACCAGAGTCTAATTCAGAGCTACTGGGTCTTCACCAGCTTTGGGAAGACAGGCAGAGTTTAACTGTATTACAGCCAAGTCAATCACTTTTACGAATTAAACTAATGAAGGCTTTAGTTAATTTCCTGTGTCCTATTAATAGAACCTCCACAAATTAGTTTTACCGAGTTTCTGGTTTCTGAAACAACAGCCTTGATTCTGGTCTCAACCCACTTGGGGAAGAAGATTGTAGATTACCTTTACAATTCTCTGATCTGTTGATGGCATCTGCAGTCCTTGGTGCAAATTACAGCAGCCAGAGGAACTGTTCCTGATAATAACCAGAGCATGACCACACTGACTACAGCTCTAATACATGCCCATGCTGGGAGCTCTGGGGGAAAAGCAGAAAGCAATTCTGCCAGCTATCTGCCACTTGAGCATTCCCCTTATAGAGGTGCAGTGTGCTAGGTCTGATCCTGCTGACATTGGGGCCCTTCCCTCCCATCACAGAAGGAAATTGCTGTGTGTCACAATAGTACCAAGTTAGAGTTTTCAGCTGAAGGCTTGTGTGCTCCTGCTCTTTCCTGGCTGAGTACAAGTCACTCCTAATTGTCTCACTGAAACTCCTGCCCTTTCCTTGAGCATTAGTGTAAACCAACAATAATGCAATGAAAATTGATGGATACTTATAGTGATTAAAAAAGTGTCAAGCAGTCATGACTAAGCTTTCTGAGTTTGGCATAGTCTTTTTGTGCCTTGTGGAGCACCGGGGAGGACCAGCCCTGCAGCATTCACTGGGAAAACCCTGCCTGAGAGCAACTTGACCAGCTAGTGCCTTCCTCCCTTGCACTTCATTCCCTGTTTAACTGCATAACAACTAATGGCCATAAAACCAGCTTTACAAAAGCCCCACATTACTCCCATATTTAATTAACTTTTAGAGCATCAGACTGTAGTATTTAATCACAGCCTGCCGAGTTTCAGGCACTTGTTTGGTCTGAGGCTCACTAATGCTTGGCTTCCATTCAAAATGCTTCACTGTTAATTTTTCTTTACATTCAGACAGGGTCTGATTTTTTCCCAGCTGTTCCCAGCAGCAGGTCAAGAACGGGTTCAGTCTCACACTTCTCACATTTGCACACATGCTGACCATTGCCACCTTACTTACTTTTTCTTAGATACCCTCAGTTCCAAAGTACCTACTGCTCCTAAACTAAGACTGTGGGAAGTAAATGTGAGTACTCCTGCAGCCTAATGGATGGGTGTATGGCTTCTCTGTGTTAGCAAGCTTTTACCAGCCATTTATGCGAGCTAGAGCTACCTGGTTTTTTGTAGAGCTGAAGGGTCTGTGTTTTATGCCTTCTTTTAATATGAAGTTCTAAGTATTGTGTGTGCACAGCCAGGTGGATTCCTTCCAAATAGCTGTAGTTTGTTCCCTGTGTGCTTGCAAAGGAGATAAAAATCTCCTTGGGCACTGTTAACATATGAGTTGAACTTAGACATATATCAGACTCCTTATGGCTCCTTCCACCCAGTCCTGCTTTGCTGGGACCAAAGTCAACAAGCAGGTATTCTGACCTGCAATTCCTCATCTTGGACAATACATTAATAGCAGGGATGAATGAGGTCATACATTGATTAGGGAATAAAAGATGTTACAACTAAGAGCTATCTTATGACCCACCTTCTTCTGTCACTGGACACTGCTGTTCTATTTCTGCCTAAAACTATATCCTTCCTTCAGTGTTTGCTTACTGGAACAGTCACTTTTATTACTGCAGGCCTTCCCATAACTCTGGCAATATTCACTTAATTTAATTTTAAAGGCACCCATTAATTAAAATTATTCTATTTACTGATTCTTAATAATGTCTCAGAAGCTTTTGTTCTGGTGTGTGTGTTTATGTTTGAGCTTAAGACTGCCTCTGCAATAAATCATGATTTTCTGCCTGTCTTAGCCTCTAAATGATTTGGGTCAAATAGGCTGATTTGTACACTGTATTTCAGCAGCTCCCTTCCTGCTGCACATGCCTGGGTTTCTCTGTCCATTTTCGTTCCTGTTTGCCCAGCACCAATAATCCAGAAGGGTTTAGGGAGGGGAAAAGAAAGCGTAGCTGCTTTTGTTCATCCACTGCATATCCTGCTCTGCAGAAGGGATGCTGGCTCCTGCTGGAAGCGTTTACACTGCGTTCTCTGCAAAGGTCAGAGTGGCTGCTTCATCTATGGCAAAATGGATTTTAGCCAGCAGCCGTAGCTGACAGTTTCAAGACGGCCACTTCCCCATCCATCTTACTTAGAGAACTGTGTGCAGTCTCCAAACTAATAATTCATCATTTGCACATGTGTGCCTTCCACTTCATTATTTTATTAACATATTAGAAGGGCCCTGATTTATTTATTAAATTCATTATTATTCTTTATCAAATGATGACATGTTGTTAGCCAGGAAGATGCACTTGCTATCTCACAACTAATTATACCAATTAAGTTTTCATGATTCTACCACAAAGCACAGCTCATTAACTTTAATTACTTTTGAAATGCAGCTGCTGAGATACACACAGAAAAGAACAGGTAGGTAATATTTGTTAGTTGATTTCTGCAAATGGGGTTTCTTGTCATTAGGTCTTATGTGATACTTTCAGGCAATCTTGTTCCCTATTTCCCAGGTAAGTTTTTTCTTTTTCACCTACGAGGGTTCTAAAGTTTCTCTTTTTTTGTTTTACAGAGTAGTCTTTTGCCACAGAACATTGGACCAAGTTCAAAGATACTTCTTCAAATAAATATGGTGTTTTAGTTCAGCCCTTAATGGGAATTGATGGACATCTGCAGAGAACATCTTTCTTTGCTGAGGTGGAACCAGCCCAAAAAGGGTGACAGCATTTTGATGAAAAGCTGAGATGCTGTGGTAAAGCAGAAGTTCCTAAGAAAAAGAATTTCAGGTCTCGAAGTGATGTATGGAGTTTATGTCTCCAGTGAGGGGCCAGGTTCAGATTTCTCTGAAGGGTTGACTTCAGTGGTTTTCCTGGTTTTACCTGTGATAATTTTTTTCTTGGTGGCTGGTTGGAAGAACAAAACATGGCTGCCCATTTCTAAGCTCACCACATGCAGGCATGAAGCTTCTACAGATCTCATGAGGAATGGGGAAAAAAATTTCTTTGGTGCCGTGAGAATAAGACAAACTGACTACTGGTGCAGTGGTACTTGACTGGGTCTCAGAGGGCCTAATGTCTGAGCAGACTCATAGAGCTGCAAAATCTCTGTTGCCTTGTTTCCCCACTACCACCTTTAGGAAACACAGTTGTATATATAAACCTCTACTAGCAAGAAAGAAAGGAACATGGATGGAATTTTCCTCCTGAATCTAAATGGCATGTGCATGGAAGCATGAGATTTGCTTAAGCTGGTATAGTTTTTAACTTATCAGCTCACTGTAACAGATTTCTCATACTGTATTAAGAACACAAAAATCCTTGAAAGATATAGTCTATTTATGTATTATTCACTTTGCCTTCTTCCTTCGCATTGCAGCCTCTGGGAATCCTAGAGTTGATTTCTTCTTGCAATGATGAGGAGAGGCACTGCGTAGGGAGATAAACACACCTGAACCGGTGTGCAGAGTCCAGAACTGGCCATGCCTGATGAGAGTGCCTGGAGAAACACTGTCTGTCTGCTCCAGTGGAAACACCTGAGCACAACGAGGTGGCCAAGGGTGGAAAGGGCATTGGTCATCTCTGCAGACAGTACTGGGGTAAATCTCAAGCACAGTGTACAGAGGCTTTTATTATTAAGCAGTAAAGCACTTTGATAATACAGAGATATACAGATAATACAAAGAAGTGAATTATGCTAATTTGAATATTCTTTCCGTGCTCAATTGACGATCTTTAACATTGTGTTCCAGTTCACTAATAAATGCTGTTTCTGCATTTCTGAAGACCAGTGACAGCAGCATTGCTTAAAGAGGTCACCCCTCTGCAGCTATGTGGGATAGAAACTCGGACGCAGCGGTGTGCAAGGGCAGGCTGCGTAAAAGCCTTCCAGTCACAAGGGACACTCTCGGAGGGAAAGAGATTGTCTGAACCTTAGATCCACAGCGCTCCCGGACAACCCACCGTCCGCCTCCTCCAACTGCACCATCATGTTGGCTCAGTGCTGGATTTTGTGCTGGACGCGGGGCGCATTCCCGCAGCCAGCGGCTGTCCCGACACGGGCATGTCTGTGCCCGCTGCGTGTCACCACACACACCCCGCCATCGGCAGCGAGAACCTGCCCCGTTATCTTGTTGCAGTTTGCGGGGCGATGCGTGCCCTGGAGCGGATTAGTCCAAAATTCCTCCCCCGGGCAGCATTCCCCGCCCGACACGCTCTGTACCAGGGCACTGATCCTTTCGCTTCAGCCCCACCACCGCTCGGTGTCAGGCACTCCAGGAGCGGCCCCATATCGCCCGGAGCTCCGGAAAAGCTGTGGGAGCAGGGAACTCAGCACGAGGCACGACCTGCCCCCTTTATGTGCTGTGCCCCCGCTGACACACTCGGCTCCTACAGACACATTCGGCTCCCACAGACACACTCGGCTCCCACAGACACACTCGGCTCCCACAGACACACTCGGCTCCCACAGACACACTCGGCTCCCACAGGTACACTCGGCTCCCACAGGTACACTCGGCTCCCGCAGATACACTCGGCTCCCACAGATACACTCGGGCTCCCACAGACACACTCGGCTCCCACAGATACACTCGGCTCCTACAGATACACTCGGCTCCCACAGACACACTCGGCTCCCACAGATACACTCGGCTCCCACAAACAGCCGCTGTTCCCTCGGGGCGCCCCCGCCCCGCGCCCGGCACCGCCGCCCCGGGCCGCCAGGGGGCGACACGGCGCCAGGAAGGCGCGCGCGGGCCGTGTCCGCTCGCGGCCGCCGTAGGGCCCCGCCCGCGCGGGGCGGAGCGGCCGCGGTGCCACGTCCCGACGGGCGCGGAGCGGCAGCGGCGCGGCCCGGCCATGGGCGCCTCGCAGAGCATCGACATCCCCGGCGGCGGCACCGAGGGCTACCACGTCCTGCGGGTAAGGGCGGCGCGGGGCCTGTCCTGCCGCGGGACGCCCCGCTCGGCTCCCGGAGGCGCTCCCCGCTCGGCCCCGCGGCTCGCGGCGGCAGCGGTGGGGTGAGCCGGGCCCGCGCTGCCGCTCCCGTGTGTGAGAAGTCTGGAGGAGGAATTGGTCCAGGATAAGTAATTCCCCGGGCCAAGCGGTGCCTCCGGGCTGCGCCTCGGTGTGTGCCCAGGCCGGAGCGCGGGAGGCGATGCTGGGTCTGGGCAGCCCTGAAGGCCGAGGCGGCCTCTGCTCCGGCAAACGCTTCTCGCACCCCGGCCCGCCCGAGTCTGGCTGCGCCCGGGGGAACACGTCAGGATTGTCTTCATCGCTCCGCCGTGGACTGGGCTGGACTGTAGTGCTGCTCTCCCGCAGGAGTTCCGGGGTGCCGGGTCAAGGGGTTCACATGACAGGCGGCCTCCATAAGGGCTGCATCCCTAATGAGGGCGTGATTTTTCATAGTTATGTTGATTTTGTTCACGCTGCGGCCACAAAACTTTGGTTTTGTGTGGAAAAAAACCTGTTTTGTTGGACTGCATTAAAGGTTTTGAGAGCAGCCTTTTGGAAACCCTTTCTTTAGTATTTGTTTCACGTTCAATGAGAGGGATGGTACCCAGGGCGTGTGGTGGAATCTGAGGCACTGGGGTACAGGAACTTTGCTGGGGTCACTCACCTTGCCCATAGCACAGTGCTTCTACTTCTGTAGCTGGAGATGTGTGCTCACTGCAGACACCGTGTGGGCTGGTGTGTTTGTTGGCATCGGACCCTTTCAGATCAGCTCTCTGCTTCTGAGAAGCAAATACTGATGTTCTGATCAAATCCAAACATTCTGTTAAAATTTGCATATAGACTAAAGTCATGGTGGACTTTGTTTCTCCCTTTTAGTATTACTGATGCATAACAATCCAGTGTTGCTAATATATGACAGTCCACTTTGTCTTCTCTTTTTCCCCCAGAAAAACCATTCTGCAGGCAGACTTGTTTTCTTTTTTAGCATATTACAGCGTAAATTTCATTAACTGTTTACTTTTTAGACTTGTAAAACCAGTAGGTACTCTGCAGTTAGAATATCAGTTACATCAGACTTAGCAGTTCATACTGTTTGATTAAAGCATCTTAATAAATTGAGATACAACTCTTTTATGAAGTAGAATCTCTTTTTTTTTTTCTCACAGTCTTGCTTGGAGCTGGAGCCTTTTGTTTTCATTTAAGCACCTTTCTGTTGTAATGTTTTTACTGTGACCCAAAGTAGCAGTGTTTGGTTGCCAGTCTTTGTAAATGTAATTGATAGATGCTCAGTAAAGAAGTTGATTTCCAACAGGACATCCATATTTACATTAAATGCAGAAAAGGACCTGCCTGCTGTCTCAAACAGACTGATGTCTCTGTTTTTCACTGCCTTGTCTTCTTACTGGTATTTTCAGATGCTGCAATAATGAATGATTATGCTTTTTCTGTGGACAGGCACCATAAATTGCATCATGATCCCAGCCTAACAGTTATAATTTGGAATGTTTATCTTGCAATGCATGTGGCATAGGTGAATGTAGTTTCCAAGTCTAATTTTCCAGTTGGTGTTCTGTAGTAAGTTTGTTACAGCCAGCGTCCAGCTTGCACTGTTGGAGGAGTTCTGCACAAGTGCTTTGTCTGCAGGGACTGACCTTTGGTAGAACTTGGGGTTGAGCAATGCTGCTGGTGTGTTCTACTTATTCTCAATTATGTTTTCTTTCTGAGCTAAGTACTTTAATGAGAGAAATGAGAATGGTAAAAGGAAAAGAGCCATAGTCTTTCAGTTCTCCAAGTCTAACTTGAATAAGATCAGATTTCTTTGATAATGCCAAACTTCTGTAAATAATATATAGTGGTTGTTTTAAAGATTTCATTACTTGTTGGAAAATTAGAGAAATGTCAGGAAATCTTTTCAATTATGGGAAGAATTTGGTTTGGTAAGGCAGATAAATGAAAAAGAAGTGTTGAATGGCCATGAAACAAAGAGTTAACATTGTTCAGTAGCTGTAGGAGCCAAGTACAAGTTACCAGTGATGAGCAAACTGAGACTGTTGTGAGCTACACGTTTTTTACAGTGAGACTTTTAGACTGCACGTGCTGCCTCCCTACAAAACTGGTAGAAAGTCTCATCCTCTGCTCACTTTAAACAGGAGCAGAAATATATGCAGCAAGTGAACCATACCGTCGTTAATTTCTGATGTAATATTTGCAGATTACTTAATTCTTTTTGGCTGCTGGTATTCAGTTCAATATTACTTTCACTGTGAGCTTTATCACCAGTGCAGTTGTAACAGGAAATAGGAGCATTCTAGGACTGAAGCACTGTTGAGGGAAAGTGATTTCATCATGTGCACACTTGATAGCAGAAGTTGCTCTGGGCTGCACTCTTGGGGTTCTAGACATTGAAATGTAGCTTTTTCTCCTTTTCTTTTCTTTTCTTTTCTTTTCTTTTCTTTTCTTTTCTTTTCTTTTCTTTTCTTTTCTTTTCTTTTCTTTTCTTTTCTTTTCTTTTCTTTTCTTTTCTTTTCTTTTCTTTTCTTTTCTTTTCTTTTCTTTTCTTTTCTTTTCTTTTCTCTTTCTTTTCTTTTCTCTTTCTTTTTTTTCTTTTTTTTAAGAGGGAGAGAAAGTTACCATTTCCTTGCCCAAGTCTCTTCATAGGTGGACCTAGGAATTAGTCATTTGAAACAATTCTTTGGAATTTTTGGAATTTTTATTCATCATGTGTGCTTTTGCTGTTATAATTCCATTTATTGATTCATGTAATGTGGTTATAAGTCTTTCTTTTAATTGGTGCCTGCTAGGCTGGTAGCATGCACTGCTACTGACCTGTAGGAATTTTCTCCATTGTTTCCTCTCCTCCATAAGTTTCCTTTGACATAAGATGTATGGCTCATTAGAACAACTGCCTGACTCTGTGTGTTGCTCAGTATGCATTTGTTTCTGCTCTTCAAAACACAACGAACAAAACCTTTGAATAATTTTCTTGTTCAGCAATGTGAAACTGCTGTAGTTTGCCCAGGCTATTGTAATGACCTGACAGTTTCTTCAGGTAATAGATGGTGTCACAACAACCCCATGGCTGGGGGCAGAGGACTGGAAAGCTGCCCGGCAGAAAAGGACCTGGGATGCTGGTTGAGAGTTGGGTGAACATGAGCCAGCCTGTGCCCAGATGGCCAAGGAGGCCAACGGCATCCTGGCCTGCACCAGCAGTAGTGTGGCCAACAGGACCAGGGCAGTGATTGTGCCCCTGTACTCAGTGCTGGTGATGCTGCACCTCGAGTGCTGTGCCCAGTTCTGTACCCCTCAATTCAGGAAGGACATGGAGGTGCTGGAGCATATCCAGAGAAGCTCTGGAGCACAAGTCCTGTGAGGAGTGGCTGAGGGACCTGGGGTTGTTTAGTCTGGAGAAAAGGAGGTTCAAGGGAGATCTTACCTCTCTTTACAACTCCTTGAAAGGAGGTTGTAGCTAGGTGGGGGTCGGCCTTTTCTGCCAAGTAACAAGTGACAGAACAAGAGGATTTCAGTAAAACTTCTTCATCGAAAGTGTGATCAGGCATTGGAATAGGCTGTACACAGAAATGGCTTAATCAGCCTCCCTGAAAGTGTTTAAAAAACATGTCGATGTGGCACTTGGGATTATGGTTTAATGGTGAACTTGGCAGTGCTGGGTTAGTCGTTGGACTTGATGATCTTAAAGGTCTTTTCCAACCTAAATGATTCTATGTAAGAATTTTTACCTGTGGGAGATCTGTATGCTACTGTATATTGTGGTGTTCCCCCTAAAAGACACCAAACAGCAGTGCCCAATGTTTAGATTTCTAACTCTTACTTTAGTGCTTCAGTTGTTGTGATAGTGATACACACATATTGCATGAAGTGATGACTTTTTTTTTAAGGGAGGTTCACTTTTTAAAAGCTTGAGTTAAATTCTCTGTGCTAAAATAAAAAGTTATGCTACATGTAGGGAAGCTGTTTTCTTACCAAAAAACTTGTGAAGCTTTTTCTCTTGAAAACTGGGTGTTTCATCAAGAAATTCAGTACAGTTACAAAGTGTAATGTGTTAAAATAGTGGATGGAAATAAAATGGATTCTGTCAGATCTAACAGGAATTGCTTATACATGATATATAATGAAATTTTACTGCCAATTATAGAGTGGGTGGAAGAACTAGAAAAAAATCCTTTCAGTATTTCTTTGCTAATAAAGTAAATACTAGGAAGTGTTTCTTATGTGGGAAAAAAAGAAAACTCCAGAGCTTCTGCTTCTTGGAATTTGTGTATTTTGTGCTTGAAGTTAAGCTTCTGAAAGTTTAAATGGAAACTAGTATAAGTTATCTGACTTTCAGGAGTGATGAGAGCCTTCATCTGTCTCTGAAAATCAGGGTTTTGGTTCCTAATTCCATTTATGGTTGCCCTGTTTGTTTGGGGCTTGAATTTGTGACCACTGTGCTGCTGAGCAGAGTTCTTATAATTGTAATGTACAATATGTACTGTGTAGGCATGGAGTGATAGTGTTGGGAACAGTGTTCAGCAAAGAGAAGCTTCATGTATTTACAAAAACAAGTCTTTTCGGTAATGCAGAGTAAAATTAGTGTATTGACCTTGAAACCTTTTTCCTGTTTAATTCTTGACAGTGAATTAAAAGTGAAATCAGTGTGTAATCCATGTACTCAGAAGCCCAGCTGTCCTCTTGGTGAGAAGCTGAATTCCTGAAGCACTATATGAGGCCCTTTTCTGGCTACTGATATTCAGCATTTTGATAGAGATTTTCTTCATTTGCTCTTAAAAAGCTGTGGTGGTGCAGCTCCACAGTATCTCCATGTTGTCTGTGCCACTCTTTGTCTCTACTGTTAGACAGTTATGGCATTTACCCACAGGGGTCTGTAACTTGTCTGAAGTAACAGCTGGCTTTGAGAGAATTAGGCGTCCCAAACTGCCGTGAATGGTATCGTGCCTGCAGCGGATCTGTTGTAAATGGTATTACTTGATTATTTCTCAGCAATTACTCAATTACAAAGGCAAGTTACTAAATACCTACTTGGCACATAGAAAAGCTGCAGAAAACCAGATTGCTCAGGAGGCACAGAGTTTATGGATGTGTACATGGAATCTTTATTATTTCCATGAATAATAAGATTTTTGTGCCCTTATGTTTTCTAAGGTCCCTGGTTATCCTTTATTGCTGTAGCTCCTGGAAGAGAACCATGGCCACAGAGCTTGGAGCAGAGAGCTGTGTTGTGTGTTTGGCACTGTGTGATGGTAATGAATTGTGCAGGTAGCTGACTGAAAATAAGGTGGTGTGACATAAAAACTGTATGGGGTTGGTGTGGATGTTGTGCAGGGCTGAGTATGTCGCTTCTTTAAGGAGAGGAGACTTTCCATGTGGAGTGGACTTGGAATTTCTGGTTTGCATTTCTGGGACTGCCAGGTATAAACATGCTTTTCTGTCAGTGAAGTAAGGCCCAACGAGCCAGGGAAATAGGAGACTTTTTGTGACTGACCCTATGCATGGCAGCATGAGGAAATGTGATGACAGAAGGGATGCAGCTACCTCCTTCTGAGGTGCACTGTATGATTGATGCAACTATAAGGGCTTGATTTCTTTTAGATTCAGCTTCCTGGTGGTTTTTACATGCCCACTTAGAAACAAACCATGCAGAGATGTTCAGGATCATGATAGATTTGGGGGAAGGTGTTCAAGACTGAACACCTGTTCATTAATCTGAACATACTTTCTGCAACCAATCTTTTATACCTTGGAAACTCTCTCAGTCCCTTTGTCAGTTTGGGGCAGACTATAGATTTTGTATTCTAAGTGAATTATATATCCCAGGTGTCAGTCAGTTTTACATTGATGGATGCTGAACGTACGTAGTTCTCATTTATTGTACATACTCAGTCTCCTTTCAGAAAGTTCCTGTATTGAATACTGGCCACTGTTGGTCCACAGAGTTTGGGATATAGTCTCTTGGAGGTCAAGGGGAGGGATACTGTGTCAGAGCGCAGGGGTTTGTTGTGGGTTTGTTGTTGTTTTTCTTTTTTTTTAAAGAAGTTCATTTGGAAATGGAGGAAAATCTCTGAATAAGATGAAGTCTGGCCTTTCGTAATTTCAAGACCATGACATATATCCAGTCCTAAAAATCTGATGTGTTAGGAGAATAATTGTATCACTTTGCTGGATTCACTGATTTTAATGCCGAGGTTTAAGAAGACATGTTGTGTCTTTAAAATTGTTTTCCCAGTAAGTTCTGAAACCACCTGCTGATTTAATTTTGGTATAAAGCCTTTATGTCAGGCTCATTAAAAACACAGAATGTAAGTTCCTATATGTCAAGAGGCTATTAGAGTATTTTCATGTCACCTCTCTAAACTGAGGGAAGAGCAACAAACAGCATAAGCTCATCCTACATTTGCTACTCAAAAAACTACATCAGAGGAGAGGATGTTTTGAATGACTTAATTACAAGAGAAACTGCAGGCCTGAGATTACAATTATGGAGCATGTCCATAGGAAAACAGAGGTTTTTAATTGTCCTTTCATGAAACTGTTTAACCTGTCTTTAGCAGGAAGGTCTCAAGTACTCAGTATTTTGTTCCAGATAACTCATATTAGAAAACTCAATTCCTCCAAAATCAGACCGGTATTGAACAAACAAGCAGATTTGTACCAATTCTGACAGGTGGAATAGCATGTAATGTAAGAAAATGCACTGTAAAGGGTAACAGTTTTTAGATCTTTTTGAAGGTGATTGTAGTACATAAAAGAAAAAGCCAGTGGGGTAAAATGAATCAGCTTACAAATAAAGATAGTCTTTACTAAAAAGGCTGTAGGAAAAGTCTGACAGCCATACTGGAGTTACTTTTCCTTGTCAGCAATGCATGTAATAAGGAAAAAGACATTGGCATAATGTCTCTCAGTTACTCTATCTGGAATTAAAAGCATGCTTTTAGCTTGTGGGAGCAGTGTGTATCCAATACTTCAGCCTTGTCTTAGTGGAGTGGTTGAACTATTTGAGCTGCCATGGCTGCAAAATTGCTTATCTCTTTTCTTGCAAACTTGATGGTATGTTAATGAATCGCTGGTTGTACAGATGCCTTCTGTGTCTCAAGAATGTCAGCAGGTCGTGTTTAATCATGAGATAACAACCCGCGCTTACACAGATGTGATTCTCCGTTTCCTTTAGTAAGCAGAAGATAAAAAGCAAGGTCCAGTGTTGGTACTTCTGTGGAAAGACAGTGCTTTTTAACCAACTTTTTCAGAATTCATTAAGCTTGTTCTTTGACCATAATTTCCTTTATTGAAACAAGTACCTACAATTTAACTGCTGCAGCTGTTAAGCTGTGCTTTTCCCAGGGAGTGGCTACTGTTGTGTCATTCCTTAATTTATAAATTACTAATTCTCTTGAAATCTTCCTTTTTTTTAATGCTTTTTTTTGGGGGGAGGGATTTTTTTGTCTAAAGATTATATTTGAATATTTTTAAATCATCCACACAAACATTGGTAGCTTCTAGAACTACACATGGCAAAAGTAGAAATATCATTCAATCTATGAATCGACATTGGTACACTTTTATTAATTCTTATTTAACTTTGTTAGGTACAAGAAAACTCACCGGGGCATAGAGCTGGATTGGAGCCATTCTTTGATTTTATTGTGTCCATTAACGGTTCAAGATTGGTGAGTGTGTTGCTATTTTATAACTTTTAATATGAACAATATATTGAGAATCTGTTTTTTGTAGGTAAACCAATGCATTTGTTTTATTTAAATCCATATAAAATATTTCTCCTTAGTTTAAAATTAGAAAGATGAACTGCATCAGAAATTAATTTCCTTCACCCTTTAGTTACAGTTCTGCCGACAGTTTAGCTGGAAAATAAGTATTCCGACAGACAGACAGACAGACAGATGTGCTCTCTGCAGATATGTGCACCAAGATAGTACTGCCTACTGATCCACCACTGGGGGATTGTGCTGGTGCCCCCCTAGTTCTGTCTGTAAAACTGCTCCTGTGAGAACTCTCAAACCATTCAGTCGAAACAGGTTGATTGAAAAAGCTGCTGTCAAAGCTGTTGGCTGGGCAGGAGGCTATGGGGGAAAGCTTTCAGGTGAAACCACAGACCCTCATAGCAGTGGAAGAAACGATGTGTGGGTAAGGAAGGACTTGCTTTTTCTCTTTGGATTCACGTGTGCCGGGGCAGAGCAGTTGCGGTCTGTGTCCTGTCCTTTGTCTGGTGCGTGTTTTTTTTGTCACGTGGTGTGTGTGGTCGCAGGTAGGGGATGTGTCACTTGGGGTCAGCCTGGAGCTGCTCTGCCCTGCTCTGTGGATCAGTGGGTCGATGGAATATGGCTCGGAGGCTGTCATCGAGATGTCAGTTCCCTTAGACAGTGGAGCCGATGGCTGTCCAGTGTGTGAGCAGGATGGTCTTGCGATGCCCTGCTGGGGGGTCTAGAGTCCCGGCTAGGTAGAGTAGCAAAGAGTGTGTAGGGTTTAGAGGTTTTTGGCTTTGGTTGTGAGCAGTCCCTAAATGTTTGAGAACTGAGTGTTTGAGCATTTGGCCATTTCATTTGCAGGGGCGGTCTTGGGAGCAGCTGAAGAGAGAGGAGCCTTGTAGGTGAGTTGGAGAGGCAGCAGGAGGAGCGGGGATCCACTGCAGCTTTAGAGATGCCCTCTAATTTTGTCTCTCGCTCACTCAGGTATCCCAGAAGATGACAGCCGCAGTGTCCGAGTCCGGTGAGAGCCAGCGACACGAGGACCTGCCTCGCTGAGAGTGAGTAGAGGGATCGTGGGGGCTGGGGCCACGTGCCACGCTAGTCAGATCTGGAGTCTGGTTTTCTTTCTCGCAGTTGACTGCTAGTAGTGTGACGATGGCAGGAACCCCTGAGGCAGCCCAGGTGCCCCTCCTGTGCATCCAAGATGGCTTGGCGTCCCCGGCTTAGGGAAAGATAAGTGTGGGGCAAAGAGCCAGAGAGGGGTTGGGAGTGGGGTGCAAGTGTGTGCCTGGCCTGGAGGGATTTTTGACATGAGTCCGGTGCACGGGGTATCCTGTGCCAGGTTATTTGGAGTCATGAAAGGAAGGACTTGCTTTTTCTCTTGGGATTCACGTGTGCCGGGCAGAGCAGTTGCGGTCTGTGTCCCGTCCTTTGTCTGGTGCGTGTTTTTTTGTCACGTGGTGTGTGTGGTCACAGGTAGGGGATGTGTCACTTGGGGTCAGCCTGGAGCTGCTCTGCCCTGCTCTGTGGATCAGTGGGTAGATGGAATATGGCTGGGAGTCTGACATCAAGATGTCAGTTCCCTTAGACAGTGGAGCCGATGGCTGTCCAGTGTGTGAGCAGGATGGTCTTGCGATGCCCTGCTGGGGAGTGTAGAGTCCTGGCTAGGTAGAGTAGCAAAGATTGTGTAGGGTTTAGAGGTTTTTGGCTTTGGTTGTGAGCAGTCCCTAAATGTTTGAGAACTGAGTGTTTGAGCATTTGGCCATTTCATTTGCAGGGGCGGTCTTGGGAGCAGCTGAAGAGAGAGGAGCCTTGTAGGTGAGCTGGGGAGGCAGCAGGAGGAGCGGGGATCCACTGCAGCTTTAGAGATGCCCTTTAATTTTGTCTCTCACTCACTCAGGTATCCCTGAAGATGACAGCCCCAGTGTCCGAGTCCGGTGAGAGCCAGCGACACGAGGACCTGCCTCGTTAAGAGTGAGTAGAGGGATGGTGGGGGCTGGGGCCACGTGCCACGCTAGTCAGATCTGGAGTCTGGTTTTCTTTCTCGCAGTTGACTGCTAGTAGTGTGACGATGGCAGGAACCCCTGAGGCAGCCCAGGTGCCCCTCCTGTGCATCCAAGATGGCTTGGCATCCCCAGCTCTGGGAAAGATAAGTGCGGGGCAAAGAGCCAGAGAGGGGTTGGGAGTGGGTGCAAGTGTGTGCCTGGCCTGGAGGGATTTTTGACATGAGTCCGGTGCACGGGGTATCCTGTGCCAGGTTATTTGGAGTCATGAAAGGAAGGACTTGCTTTTTCTCTTGGGATTCACGTGTGCCGGGCAGAGCAGTTGCGGTCTGTGTCTCGTCCTTTGTCTGGTGCGTGTTTTTTTTGTCACGTGGTGTGTGTGGTCACAGGTAGGGGATGTGTCACTTGGGGTCAGCCTGGAGCTGCTCTGCCCTGCTCCGTGGATCAGTGGGTAGATGGAATATGGCTGGGAGTCTGACATCAAGATGTCAGTTCCCTTAGAGAGTGGAGCCGATGGCTGTCCAGTCTGTGAGCAGGATGGTCTTGCGATGCCCTGCTGGGGAGTGTAGAGTCCTGGCTAGGTAGAGTAGCAAAGATTGTGTAGGGTTTAGAGGTTTTTGGCTTTGGTTGTGAGCAGTCCCTAAATGTTTGAGAGCTGAGTGTTTGAGCATTTGGCCATTTCATTTGCAGGGGCGGTCTTGGGAGCAGCTGAAGAGAGAGGAGCCTTGTAGGTGAGCTGGGGAGGCAGCAGGAGGAGCGGGGATCCACTGCAGCTTTAGAGATGCCCTCTAATTTTGTCTCTCGCTCACTCAGGTATCCCAGAAGATGACAGCCGCAGTGTCCGAGTCCGGTGAGAGCCAGCGACACGAGGACCTGCCTCGCTGAGAGTGAGTAGAGGGATCGTGGGGGCTGGGGCCACGTGCCACGCTAGTCAGATCTGGAGTCTGGTTTTCTTTCTCGCAGTTGACTGCTAGTAGTGTGACGATGGCAGGAACCCCTGAGGCAGCCCAGGTGCCCCTCCTGTGCATCCAAGATGGCTTGGCGGCCCCGGCTCTGGGAAAGATAAGTGCGGGGCAAAGAGCCAGAGAGGGGTTGGGAGTGGGTGCAAGTGTGTGCCTGGCCTGGAGGGATTTTTGACATGAGTCCGGTGCACGGGGTATCCTGTGCCAGGTTATTTGGACTCATGAAAGGAAGGACTTGCTTTTTCTCTTGGGATTCACGTGTACCGGGCAGAGCAGTTGCGGTCTGTGTCCCGTCCTTTGTCTGGTGCGTGTTTTTTTGTCACGTGGTGTGTGTGGTCACAGGTAGGGGATGTGTCACTTGCGGTCAGCCTGGACCTGCTCTGCCCTGCTCCGTGGATCAGTGGGTAGATGGAATATGGCTCGGAGTCTGTCATCGAGATGTCAGTTCCCTTAGACAGTGGAGCCGATGGCTGTCCAGTCTGTGAGCAGGATGGTCTTGCGATGCCCTGCTGGGGGGTCTAGAGTCCCGGCTAGGTAGAGTAGCAAAGAGTGTGTAGGGTTTAGAGGTTTTTGGCTTTGGTTGTGAGCAGTCCCTAAATGTTTGAGAACTGAGTGTTTGAGCATTTGCCCATTTCATTTGCAGGGGCGGTCTTGGGAGCAGCTGAAGAGAGAGGAGCCTTGTAGGTGAGTTGGGGAGGCAGCAGGAGGAGCGGGGATCCTCTGCAGCTTTAGAGATGCCCTTTAATTTTGTCTCTCACTCACTCAGGTATCCCTGAAGATGACAGCCCCAGTGTCCGAGTCCGGTGAGAGCCAGCGACACGAGGACCTGCCTCGTTAAGAGTGAGTAGAGGGATGGTGGGGGTTGGGGCCACGTGCCACGCTAGTTAGATCTGGAGTCTGGTTTTCTTTCTCGCAGTTGACTGCTAGTAGTGTGACGATGGCAGGAACCCCTGAGGCAGCCCAGGTGCCCCTCCTGTGCATCCAAGATGGCTTGGCATCCCCAGCTCTGGGAAAGATAAGTGCGGGGCAAAGAGCCAGAGAGGGGTTGGGAGTGGGTGCAAGTGTGTGCCTGGCCTGGAGGGATTTTTGACATGAGTCCGGTGCACGGGGTATCCTGTGCCAGGTTATTTGGACTCATGAAAGGAAGGACTTGCTTTTTCTCTTTGGATTCACGTGTGCCGGGCAGAGCAGTTGCGGTCTGTGTCCCGTCCTTTGTCTGGTGCGTGTTTTTTTGTCACGTGGTGTGTGTGGTCACAGGTAGGGGATGTGTCACTTGGGGTCAGCCTGGAGCTGCTCTGCCCTGCTCCGTGGATCAGTGGGTAGATGGAATATGGCTCGGAGTCTGACATCAAGATGTCAGTTCCCTTAGACAGTGGAGCCGATGACTGTCCAGTGTGTGAGCAGGATGGTCTTGCGATGCCCTGCTGGGGAGTCTAGAGTCCTGGCTAGGTAGAGTAGCAAAGAGTGTGTAGGGTTTAGAGGTTTTTGGCTTTGGTTGTGAGCAGTCCCTAAATGTTTGAGAACTGAGTGTTTGAGCATTTGGCCAATTTCATTTGCAGGGGCGGTCTTGGGAGCAGCTGAAGAGAGAGGAGCCTTGTAGGTGAGCTGGGGAGGCAGCAGGAGGAGCGGGGATCCACTGCAGCTTTAGAGATGCCCTCTAATTTTGTCTCTCGCTCACTCAGGTATCCCAGAAGATGACAGCCGCAGTGTCCGAGTCCGGTGAGAGCCAGCGACACGAGGACCTGCCTCGCTGAGAGTGAGTAGAGGGATGGTGGGGGCTGGGGCCACGTGCCACGCTAGTCAGATCTGGAGTCTGGTTTTCTTTCTCGCAGTTGACTGCTAGTAGTGTGACGATGGCAGGAACCCCTGAGGCAGTCCAGGTGCCCCTCCTGTGCATCCAAGATGGCTTGGCGTCCCCGGCTCTCGGAAAGATAAGTGTGGGGCAAAGAGCCAGAGAGGGGTTGGGAGTGGGTGCAAGTGTGTGCCTGGCCTGGAGGGATTTTTGACATGAGTCCGGTGCACGGGGTATCCTGTGCCAGGTTATTTGGAGTCATGAAAGGAAGGACTTGCTTTTTCTCTTTGGATTCACGTGTGCCGGGCAGAGCAGTTGCGGTCTGTGTCCTGTCCTTTGTCTGGTGCGTGTTTTTTTGTCACGTGGTGTGTGTGGTCGCAGGTAGGGGATGTGTCACTTGGGGTCAGCCTGGAGCTGCTCTGCCCTGCTCTGTGGATCAGTGGGTCGATGGAATATGGCTCGGAGGCTGTCATCGAGATGTCAGTTCCCTTAGACAGTGGAGCCGATGGCTGTCCAGTGTGTGAGCAGGATGGTCTTGCGATGCCCTGCTGGGGGGTCTAGAGTCCCGGCTAGGTAGAGTAGCAAAGAGTGTGTAGGGTTTAGAGGTTTTTGGCTTTGGTTGTGAGCAGTCCCTAAATGTTTGAGAACTGAGTGTTTGAGCATTTGGCCATTTCATTTGCAGGGGCGGTCTTGGGAGCAGCTGAAGAGAGAGGAGCCTTGTAGGTGAGTTGGAGAGGCAGCAGGAGGAGCGGGGATCCACTGCAGCTTTAGAGATGCCCTCTAATTTTGTCTCTCGCTCACTCAGGTATCCCAGAAGATGACAGCCGCAGTGTCCGAGTCCGGTGAGAGCCAGCGACACGAGGACCTGCCTCGCTGAGAGTGAGTAGAGGGATCGTGGGGGCTGGGGCCACGTGCCACGCTAGTCAGATCTGGAGTCTGGTTTTCTTTCTCGCAGTTGACTGCTAGTAGTGTGACGATGGCAGGAACCCCTGAGGCAGCCCAGGTGCCCCTCCTGTGCATCCAAGATGGCTTGGCATCCCCGGCTCTCGGAAAGATAAGTGCGGGGCAAAGAGCCAGAGAGGGGTTGGGAGTGGGTGCAAGTGTGTGCCTGGCCTGGAGGGATTTTTGACATGAGTCCGGTGCACGGGGTATCCTGTGCCAGGTTATTTGGACTCATGAAAGGAAGGACTTGCTTTTTCTCTTGGGATTCACGTGTGCCGGGCAGAGCAGTTGCGGTCTGTGTCTCGTCCTTTGTCTGGTGCGTGTTTTTTTGTCACGTGGTGTGTGTGGTCACAGGTAGGGGATGTGTCACTTGGGGTCAGCCTGGAGCTGCTCTGCCCTGCTCCGTGGATCAGTGGGTAGATGGAATATGGCTGGGAGTCTGACATCAAGATGTCAGTTCCCTTAGAGAGTGGAGCCGATGGCTGTCCAGTCTGTGAGCAGGATGGTCTTGCGATGCCCTGCTGGGGGGTCTAGAGTCCCGGCTAGGTAGAGTAGCAAAGAGTGTGTAGGGTTTAGAGGTTTTTGGCTTTGGTTGTGAGCAGTCCCTAAATGTTTGAGAACTGAGTGTTTGAGCATTTGGCCATTTCATTTGCAGGGGCGGTCTTGGGAGCAGCTGAAGAGAGAGGAGCCTTGTAGGTGAGCTGGGGAGGCAGCAGGAGGAGCGGGGATCCACTGCAGCTTTAGAGATGCCCTCTAATTTTGTCTCTCGCTCACTCAGGTATCCCAGAAGATGACAGCCCCAGTGTCCGAGTCCGGTGAGAGCCAGCGACACGAGGACCTGCCTCGTTGAGTGTGAGTAGAGGGATCGTGGGGGCTGGGGCCACGTGCCACGCTAGTCAGATCTGGAGTCTGGTTTTCTTTCTCGCAGTTGACTGCTAGTAGTGTGACGATGGCAGGAACCCCTGAGGCAGCCCAGGTGCCCCTCCTGTGCATCCAAGATGGCTTGGCGTCCCCGGCTCTGGGAAAGATAAGTGCGGGGCAAAGAGCCAGAGAGGGGTTGGGAGTGGGTGCAAGTGTGTGCCTTGTCCTGGAGGGATTTTTGACATGAGTCCGGTGCACGGGGTATCCTGTGCCAGGTTATTTGGACTCATGAAAGGAAGGACTTGCTTTTTCTCTTTGGATTCACGTGTGCCGGGCAGAGCAGTTGCGGTCTGTGTCCCGTCCTTTGTCTGGTGCGTGTTTTTTTGTCACGTGGTGTGTGTGGTCACAGGTAGGGGATGTGTCACTTGGGGTCAGCCTGGAGCTGCTCTGCCCTGCTCCGTGGATCAGTGGGTAGATGGAATATGGCTGGGAGTCTGACATCAAGATGTCAGTTCCCTTAGACAGTGGAGCCGATGGCTGTCCAGTGTGTGAGCAGGATGGTCTTGCGATGCCCTGCTGGGGAGTGTAGAGTCCTGGCTAGGTAGAGTAGCAAAGAGTGTGTAGGGTTTAGAGGTTTTTGGCTTTGGTTGTGAGCAGTCCCTAAATGTTTGAGAACTGAGTGTTTGAGTATTTGGCCATTTCATTTGCAGGGGCGGTCTTGGGAGCAGCTGAAGAGAGAGGAGCCTTGTAGGTGAGTTGGGGAGGCAGCAGGAGGAGCGGGGATCCACTGCAGCTTTAGAGATGCCCTCTAATTTTGTCTCTCGCTCACTCAGGTATCCCAGAAGATGACAGCCGCAGTGTCCGAGTCCGGTGAGAGCCAGCGACACGAGGACCTGCCTCGCTGAGAGTGAGTAGAGGGATCGTGGGGGCTGGGGCCACGTGCCACGCTAGTCAGATCTGGAGTCTGGTTTTCTTTCTCGCAGTTGACTGCTAGTAGTGTGACGATGGCAGGAACCCCTGAGGCAGCCCAGGTGCCCCTCCTGTGCATCCAAGATGGCTTGGCGTCCCCGGCTTAGGGAAAGATAAGTGTGGGGCAAAGAGCCAGAGAGGGGTTGGGAGTGGGTGCAAGTGTGTGCCTGGCCTGGAGGGATTTTTGACATGAGTCCGGTGCACGGGGTATCCTGTGCCAGGTTATTTGGAGTCATGAAAGGAAGGACTTGCTTTTTCTCTTGGGATTCACGTGTGCCGGGCAGAGCAGTTGCGGTCTGTGTCCCGTCCTTTGTCTGGTGCGTGTTTTTTTGTCACGTGGTGTGTGTGGTCACAGGTAGGGGATGTGTCACTTGGGGTCAGCCTGGAGCTGCTCTGCCCTGCTCTGTGGATCAGTGGGTAGATGGAATATGGCTGGGAGTCTGACATCAAGATGTCAGTTCCCTTAGACAGTGGAGCCGATGGCTGTCCAGTGTGTGAGCAGGATGGTCTTGCGATGCCCTGCTGGGGAGTGTAGAGTCCTGGCTAGGTAGAGTAGCAAAGATTGTGTAGGGTTTAGAGGTTTTTGGCTTTGGTTGTGAGCAGTCCCTAAATGTTTGAGAACTGAGTGTTTGAGCATTTGGCCATTTCATTTGCAGGGGCGGTCTTGGGAGCAGCTGAAGAGAGAGGAGCCTTGTAGGTGAGCTGGGGAGGCAGCAGGAGGAGCGGGGATCCACTGCAGCTTTAGAGATGCCCTCTAATTTTGTCTCTCGCTCACTCAGGTATCCCAGAAGATGACAGCCGCAGTGTCCGAGTCCGGTGAGAGCCAGCGACACGAGGTCCTGCCTCGCTGAGAGTGAGTAGAGGGATGGTGGGGGCTGGGGCCACGTGCCACGCTAGTCAGATCTGGAGTCTGGTTTTCTTTCTCGCAGTTGACTGCTAGTAGTGTGACGATGGCAGGAACCCCTGAGGCAGCCCAGGTGCCCCTCCTGTGCATCCAAGATGGCTTGGCGTCCCCGGCTCTGGGAAAGATAAGTGCGGGGCAAAGAGCCAGAGAGGGGTTGGGAGTGGGTGCAAGTGTGTGCCTGGCCTGGAGGGATTTTTGACATGAGTCCGGTGCACGGGGTATCCTGTGCCAGGTTATTTGGAGTCATGAAAGGAAGGACTTGCTTTTTCTCTTTGGATTCACGTGTGCCGGGCAGAGCAGTTGCGGTCTGTGTCCTGTCCTTTGTCTGGTGCGTGTTTTTTTGTCACGTGGTGTGTGTGGTCGCAGGTAGGGGATGTGTCACTTGGGGTCAGCCTGGAGCTGCTCTGCCCTGCTCTGTGGATCAGTGGGTCGATGGAATATGGCTCGGAGGCTGTCATCGAGATGTCAGTTCCCTTAGACAGTGGAGCCGATGGCTGTCCAGTGTGTGAGCAGGATGGTCTTGCGATGCCCTGCTGGGGGGTCTAGAGTCCCGGCTAGGTAGAGTAGCAAAGAGTGTGTAGGGTTTAGAGGTTTTTGGCTTTGGTTGTGAGCAGTCCCTAAATGTTTGAGAACTGAGTGTTTGAGCATTTGGCCATTTCATTTGCAGGGGCGGTCTTGGGAGCAGCTGAAGAGAGAGGAGCCTTGTAGGTGAGTTGGAGAGGCAGCAGGAGGAGCGGGGATCCACTGCAGCTTTAGAGATGCCCTCTAATTTTGTCTCTCGCTCACTCAGGTATCCCAGAAGATGACAGCCGCAGTGTCCGAGTCCGGTGAGAGCCAGCGACACGAGGACCTGCCTCGCTGAGAGTGAGTAGAGGGATCGTGGGGGCTGGGGCCACGTGCCACGCTAGTCAGATCTGGAGTCTGGTTTTCTTTCTCGCAGTTGACTGCTAGTAGTGTGACGATGGCAGGAACCCCTGAGGCAGCCCAGGTGCCCCTCCTGTGCATCCAAGATGGCTTGGCATCCCCGGCTCTGGGAAAGATAAGTGCGGGGCAAAGAGCCAGAGAGGGGTTGGGAGTGGGTGCAAGTGTGTGCCTGGCCTGGAGGGATTTTTGACATGAGTCCGGTGCACGGGGTATCCTGTGCCAGGTTATTTGGACTCATGAAAGGAAGGACTTGCTTTTTCTCTTGGGATTCACGTGTGCCGGGCAGAGCAGTTGCGGTCTGTGTCTCGTCCTTTGTCTGGTGCGTGTTTTTTTGTCACGTGGTGTGTGTGGTCACAGGTAGGGGATGTGTCACTTGGGGTCAGCCTGGAGCTGCTCTGCCCTGCTCCGTGGATCAGTGGGTAGATGGAGTATGGCTGGGAGTCTGACATCAAGATGTCAGTTCCCTTAGAGAGTGGAGCCGATGGCTGTCCAGTCTGTGAGCAGGATGGTCTTGCGATGCCCTGCTGGGGGGTCTAGAGTCCCGGCTAGGTAGAGTAGCAAAGAGTGTGTAGGGTTTAGAGGTTTTTGGCTTTGGTTGTGAGCAGTCCCTAAATGTTTGAGAACTGAGTGTTTGAGCATTTGGCCATTTCATTTGCAGGGGCGGTCTTGGGAGCAGCTGAAGAGAGAGGAGCCTTGTAGGTGAGCTGGGGAGGCAGCAGGAGGAGCGGGGATCCACTGCAGCTTTAGAGATGCCCTCTAATTTTGTCTCTCGCTCACTCAGGTATCCCAGAAGATGACAGCCCCAGTGTCCGAGTCCGGTGAGAGCCAGCGACACGAGGACCTGCCTCGTTGAGTGTGAGTAGAGGGATGGTGGGGGCTGGGGCCACGTGCCACGCTAGTCAGATCTGGAGTCTGGTTTTCTTTCTCGCAGTTGACTGCTAGTAGTGTGACGATGGCAGGAACCCCTGAGGCAGCCCAGGTGCCCCTCCTGTGCATCCAAGATGGCTTGGCAGCCCGGCTCTCGGAAAGATAAGTGTGGGGCAAAGAGCCAGAGAGGGGTTGGGAGTGGGTGCAAGTGTGTGCCTGGCCTGGAGGGATTTTTGACATGAGTCCGGTGCACGGGGTATCCTGTGCCAGGTTATTTGGACTCATGAAAGGAAGGACTTGCTTTTTCTCTTTGGATTCACGTGTGCTGGGCAGAGCAGTTGCGGTCTGTGTCCCGTCCTTTGTCTGGTGCGTGTTTTTTTGTCACGTGGTGTGTGTGGTCACAGGTAGGGGATGTGTCACTTGGGGTCAGCCTGGACCTGCTCTGCCCTGCTCCGTGGATCAGTGGGTAGATGGAATATGGCTGGGAGTCTGACATCAAGATGTCAGTTCCCTTAGACAGTGGAGCCGATGACTGTCCAGTGTGTGAGCAGGATGGTCTTGCGATGCCCTGCTGGGGAGTCTAGAGTCCTGGCTAGGTAGAGTAGCAAAGAGTGTGTAGGGTTTAGAGGTTTTTGGCTTTGGTTGTGAGCAGTCCCTAAATGTTTGAGAACTGAGTGTTTGAGCATTTGGCCATTTCATTTGCAGGGGCGGTCTTGGGAGCAGCTGAAGAGAGAGGAGCCTTGTAGGTGAGCTGGGGAGGCAGCAGGAGGAGCGGGGATCCACTGCAGCTTTAGAGATGCCCTCTAATTTTGTCTCTCGCTCACTCAGGTATCCCAGAAGATGACAGCCCCAGTGTCCGAGTCCGGTGAGAGCCAGCGACACAAGGACCTGCCTCGCTGAGAGTGAGTAGAGGGATGGTGGGGGCTGGGGCCACGTGCCACGCTAGTCAGATCTGGAGTCTGGTTTTCTTTCTCGCAGTTGACTGCTAGTAGTGTGACGATGGCAGGAACCCCTGAGGCAGCCCAGGTGCCCCTCCTGTGCATCCAAGATGGCTTGGCATCCCCGGCTCTGGGAAAGATAAGTGCGGGGCAAAGAGCCAGAGAGGGGTTGGGAGTGGGTGCGTGTGCCTTGTCCTGGAGGGATTTTTGACATGAGTCCGGTGCACGGGGTATCCTGTGCCAGGTTATTTGGACTCATGAAAGGAAGGACTTGCTTTTTCTCTTTGGATTCACGTGTGCCGGGCAGAGCAGTTGCGGTCTGTGTCCCGTCCTTTGTCTGGTGCGTGTTTTTTTGTCACGTGGTGTGTGTGGTCACAGGTAGGGGATGTGTCACTTGGGGTCAGCCTGGAGCTGCTCTGCCCTGCTCCGTGGATCAGTGGGTAGATGGAATATGGCTGGGAGTCTGACATCAAGATGTCAGTTCCCTTAGACAGTGGAGCCGATGACTGTCCAGTGTGTGAGCAGGATGGTCTTGCGATGCCCTGCTGGGGAGTCTAGAGTCCTGGCTAGGTAGAGTAGCAAAGAGTGTGTAGGGTTTAGAGGTTTTTGGCTTTGGTTGTGAGCAGTCCCTAAATGTTTGAGAACTGAGTGTTTGAGCATTTGGCCATTTCATTTGCAGGGGCGGTCTTGGGAGCAGCTGAAGAGAGAGGAGCCTTGTAGGTGAGCTGGGGAGGCAGCAGGAGGAGCGGGGATCCACTGCAGCTTTAGAGATGCCCTCTAATTTTGTCTCTCGCTCACTCAGGTATCCCAGAAGATGACAGCCCCAGTGTCCGAGTCCGGTGAGAGCCAGCGACACGAGGTC
>NW_026990974.1:0-31029 GCF_036250125.1 Pseudopipra pipra
GCACTCGCTGTTCATGGACGCCCCAGCTTGGCAAACACACTGCACCACAAACCCAAGTTTCCAGGCTTTCTTTCCTGGGGATAAGGGCTATTGTTTCCTGTTTTCACACCTGCCTCCCAACTGCCAGCCCAACTCCCAAAATTGCATATAAACAAAGATTCCTCCCACAGCAAAGATGACAGCCCAGAAAGCACTCGCTGTTCATGGACGCCCCAGCTTGGCAAACACACTGCACCACAAACCCAAGTTTCCAGGCTTTCTTTCCTGCCGATAACCGCTGTCATTTCCTGTTTTCACACCTGCCTCCCAACTGCCAGCCCAACTCCCAAAATTGCGTATAAACAAAGATTCCTCCCACATCAAAGATGACAGCACAGAAAGATCTTGCTCCGCATGGAGTCTCCAGGCTGTCAAACCAAAAGCACCACAAAGCCAAAGCTTCCAGGCTTTCTTTCCTGCCGATAAGCGCTGTCATTTCCTGTTTTCACACCTGCCTCCCAACTGCCTGCCCAACTCTCAAAATTGCATACGAAGGAAGATTCCTCCCACAGCGAAGATGTAGGCAGAGAAAGCTCCTGCTCCCCATGGAGTCTCCAGGCTGACAAACCAAAAGCACCACAAAGCCAAAGCTTCCAGGCTTTCTGTCCTGCCGATAAGCGCTGCCATTTCCTGTTTTCAGCCCAGCCTCCCAACTGCCTGCCCAAATCCCAAAACTGCATATAAACAAAGATTCCTCCCACAACAAAGATGACAGCCCAGAAAGCACTCGCTGTTCATGGACGCCCCAGCTTGGCAAACACACTGCACCACAAACCCAAGTTCCCAGGTTTTCATTCCTGCCGATAAGCGCTGTCATTTCCTGTTTTCACACCTGCCTCCCAACTGCCAGACCAACTCCCAAAATTGCATACGAAGGAAGATTCCTCCCACAGCGAAGATGTAGGCAGAGAAAGCTCCTTGCTCCCCATGGAGTCTCCAGGCTGACAAACCAAAAGCACCACAAAGCCAAAGCTTCCAGGCTTTCTGTCCTGCCGATAAGCGCTGTCATTTCCTGTTTTCACACCTGCCTCCCAACTGCCAGCCCAACTCCCAAAATTGCATATAAACAAAGATTCCTCCCACAGCAAAGATGACAGCACAGAAAGCACTCGCTCTTCCTGGACGCCCCAGCTTGGCAAACACACTGCACCACAAACCCAAGTTTCCAGGCTTTCTTTCCTGGGGATAATGGCTATTGTTTCCTGTTTTCACACCTGCCTCCCAACTGCCAGCCCAACTCCCAAAATTGCATACGAAGGAAGATTCCTCCCACAGCGAAGATGTAGGCAGAGAAAGCTCCTTGCTCCCCATGGAGTCTCCAGGCTGACAAACCAAAAGCACCACAAAGCCAAAGCTTCCAGGCTTTCTGTCCTGCTGATAAGCGCTGTCATTTCCTGTTTTCACACCTGCCTCCCAACTGCCAGCCCAAATCCCAAAACTGCATATAAACAAGTATTCGTCCAAAAGCAAAGATGACAGCCCAGAAAGCACTCGCTGTTGATGGACGCCCCAGCTTGGCAAACACACTGCACCACAAACCCAAGTTTCCAGGCTTTCTTTCTTGGGGATAAGGGCTATTGTTTCCTGTTTTCACACCTGCCTCCCAACTTCCAAACCAACTCTGAAAATTGCATATAAACAAAGATTCCTCCCACAACAAAGATGACAGCACAGAAAGCACTCGCTGTTCATGGACGCCCCAGCTTGGCAAACACACTGCACCACAATCCCAAGTTTCCAGGTTTTCGGTCCTGGGGATAATGGCTATTGTTTCCTGTTTTCACACCTGCCTCCCAGCTGCCAGACCGACTCCCAAAATTGCATATAAACAAGGATTCCTCCCACAACAAAGATGACAGCCCAGAAAGCACTCGCTGTTCATGGACGCCCCAGCTTGGCAAACACACTGCACCACAAACCCAAGTTTCCAGGCTTTCTTTCCTGCCGATAAGCGCTGTCATTTCCTGTTTTCACACCTGCCTCCCAACTGCCTGCCCAACTCCCAAAATTGCGTATAAACAAAGATTCCTCCCACATCAAAGATGACAGCACAGAAACATCTTGCTCCGCATGGAGTCTCCAGGCTGTCAAACCAAAAGCACCACAAAGCCAAAGCTTCCAGGCTTTCTTTCCTGCCGATAAGCGCTGTCATTTCCTGTTTTCACACCTGCCTCCCAACTGCCTGCCCAAATCCCAAAACTGCATATAAACAAAGATTCCTCCCACAACAAAGATGACAGCACAGAAAGCACTCGCTGTTCATGGACGCCCCAGCTTGGCAAACACACTGCACCACAAAACCAAGTTTCCAGGCTTTCTTTCCTGGGGATAATGGCTATTGTTTCCTGTTTTCACACCTGCCTCCCAACTGCCAGCCCGACTCCCAAAATTGCATACGAAGGAAGATTCCTCCCACAGCGAAGATGTAGGCAGAGAAAGCTCCTTGCTCCCCATGGAGTCTCCAGGTTGACAAACCAAAAGCACCACAAAGCCAAAGCTTCCAGGCTTTCTGTCCTGCTGATAAGCGCTGCCATTTCCTGTTTTCACACCTGCCTCCCAACTGCCAGCCCAAGTCCCAAAATTGCATATAAACAAAGATTCCTCCCACAGCAAAGATGACAGCAGAGAAAGCTCTCGCTGTTCATGGACACCCCAGCTTGGCAAACACACTGCACCACAAACCCAAGTTTCCAGGCTTTCTTTCTTGGGGATAAGGGCTATTGTTTCCTGTTTTCACACCTGCCTCCCAACTTCCAAACCAACTCTGAAAATTGCATATAAACAAAGATTCCTCCCACAACAAAGATGACAGCACAGAAAGCACTCGCTCTTCATGGACGCCCCAGCTTGGCAAACACACTGCACCACAAACCCAAGTTTCCAGGCTTTCTTTCCTGGGGATAATGGCTATTGTTTCCTGTTTTCACACCTGCCTCCCAACTGCCAGACCAACTCCCAAAATTGCATATAAACAAAGACTACTCCCACAACAAAGATGACAGCCCAGAAAGCACTCGCTGTTCATGGACGCCCCAGCTTGGCAAACACACTGCACCACAAACCCAAGTTTCCAGGCTTTCTTTCCTGGGGATAAGGGCTATTGTTTCCTGTTTTCACACCTGCCTCCCAACTGCCAGCCCAACTCCCAAAATTGCATATAAACAAAGATTCCTCCCACAGCAAAGATGACAGCCCAGAAAGCACTCGCTGTTCATGGACGCCCCAGCTTGGCAAACACACTGCACCACAAACCCAAGTTTCCAGGCTTTCTTTCCTGCCGATAAGCGCTGTCATTTCCTGTTTTCACACCTGCCTCCCAAATGCCAGTCTAACTCCCAAAATTGCATACGAAGGAAGATTCCTCCCACAGCGAAGATGTAGGCAGAGAAAGCTCCTGCTCCCCATGGAGTCTCCAGGCTGACAAACCAAAAGCACCACAAAGCCAAAGCTTCCAGGCTTTCTATCCTGCTGATAAGCGCTGTCATTTCCTGTTTTCAGCCCTGCCTCCCAACTGCCAGCTCAAATCCCAAAATTGCATATAAACAAAGATTCCTCCCTGTGCAAGTTTGGAGTTGGCTTCCTGCCAAATCTCCGAAACTCGACAACAGGGTCTCCTTCCCAGAGAGGGAAGGAAAAAAAACGAAAAACCAGGCAGCCAAAGTTCTAGCAACAATATATATATATATATTATGTAT
This sequence comes from Pseudopipra pipra, assembly GCF_036250125.1. Classification (NCBI taxonomy): domain Eukaryota; kingdom Metazoa; phylum Chordata; class Aves; order Passeriformes; family Pipridae; genus Pseudopipra; species Pseudopipra pipra. Next base: position 3,735 of record NW_026990974.1, read on the forward strand.
AAAACAGAGATATACAATGAGAATTATATATATATGAATCTATGATCCCAAATAGCTTCCCGAAGTCGAAGGGAAGAGGGGGAAAGGGAGAAGGGAAAAGGATAAAATAGGGTGAAAAGGGACAAATAATAAAACAGATCTACACAGTCTAAAAACTCAGCAAAGCTGAAGAATTGGCAAGAGCTCACCACTTCCCTTGAAAGAAAGCAGTACGTCTGGACACGGCCCAGCACTCCCCCCTCACGCGTGGCTGATAACAGCAGTTACTGTAGGCCTCAGCTCCAGATAAGCCAGGCCCAGACAGGGACCACCGTTCTCCAACCTCGCCGGAAGAGAAGAGAGTGAACTCTCTTATCAATGCCTTATTTATACCCTAGGTTACGTAAAGGAATAGCATGGAATACTTCCTTGGTCACCTTCCTAGTTCCTTCCTGGTTACAAGCTGGTTTCCAGGAAGGCCTAGACTGAAACCATCACATTCTCCACCCCTTATTCCATACTATTTCTTTACGTAACACCTGTATATTGTGTTCGTCTCTATCCCGCACATATACATATATACATATATAGTCCATGTTTATTTTTTCTCGAAGGCTGTTGTCTGTCATTGAAGATCAGCACCACCAGCAACTCGATTTGTGTTCTTGGCCCTTTCGTCATAATCACAGTTCCGGTTTAGGGCTGGGTCATTGGTTTGGGCTGTGTCATCATCGGCCATCCTTGGATTCTCGTATCAGCTTTGTTCGGGTCTTTTTTCCGTCTGGTGTCTGGTCTCCTGTAAAATACAACTCAAGGCACAGAATTAGTTTTTCCCCAGGCTTAGGTTTCCTTGAGGCACACATTGGATCTCTCCATCCTTCCTCATAACCCACCAGGTATATCCAGGCCCTTGAGCAAAAACAATCCCACGAATGGGTTTGTCTTGGCCTGAGGGAGGAGTGATCCAAACCGCCTTACCTAACATACCTTTTAGATGGATCGCTGGAACTTTGTCTCCATCTACAGTGTGGAGGGACTCTGCTTGGGCAGGACCAGCTCGGTTGACAGAGCCTCGGGTGTTGACTAGCCAGGTGGCCTTGGCTAAATTCTTGTCCCAATTTTTGTAAGTTCCCCCACCTAGTGCCTTTAGAGTCGTCTTCAACAGTCCATTACACCTTTCTACTTTTCCTGCAGCAGGTGCATGATATGGAATGTGATATACCCATTCAATACCATGCTCCTGTGCCCAAGTGGCCACTAGACTGTTTTTGAAATGAGTCCCGTTGTCTGACTCAATTCGCTCTGGAGTGCCATGTCTCCACAGGACCTGCTTCTCAAGGCCTAGGATGGTGTTTCGGGCTGTTGCATGCGGTACCGAATATGTTTCCAACCATCCGATGGTTGCTTCCACCATGGTAAGCACATAGCGTTTACCTTGGCGGGTCTGTGGCAATGTGATGTAATCAACCTGCCAGGCCTCTCCATACTTATACTTCTCCCAACGTCCACCATACCACAGGGGCTTAAACCTTTTTGCCTGCTTGATAGCAGCACAGGTTTCACAGTCACGGATAACCTGAGAGATAATATCTTTCGCTAAATCCACCCCTCGGTCTCGTGCCCATCTATGAGTGCCGTCTCGGCCCTGATGACCTGAAGCATCATGAGCCCATCGAGCTAGGAACAACTCTCCCTTCTGCTGCCAGTCTAGGTCTGCTTGCGAGACCTTGACCTGTGCAGCTCGGTCTGCCTGTTCGTTATTAGCATGTTCCTCATTAGCTCGCTTCTTGGACACATGGGCATCCACATGGCGGACTCTTACATTTAGTTTCTTCACTCTGGCAGCGATGTCTTGCCACAGATCAGCAGCCCAGATGGGTTTCCCTCTACGCCTCCAATTCATCTTTTTCCACCGGTCTAGCCATCCCCATAGGGCATTGGCTATCATCCACGAATCGGTGTACAGGTAGAGCCTTGGCCATCCTTCTCTCTCTGCGATATCTAGGGCCAATTGGACCGCTTTGAGTTCCGCAAACTGACTCGATTCGCCTTTACCTTCAGTGGCTTCCGACACTCGTCGGGTGGGACTCCAAACAGCTGCTTTCCACTTCCGGCTCCTCCCTACAATACGGCAGGAACCATCAGTGAAAAGGGCATAGCGTCTTTCTTCATCTGGCAGCTGATCATATGGCAGAGCTTCTTCAGCTCGACTCACTGGCTCTTCTTCTTCTTCTGCCAGACTGAAGTTCCCACCCTCAGGCCAATTGGTTATGATTTCCAAAATGCCAGGACGATTCGAGTTCCCGATTCGGACACGTTGCGTAATCAAAGCAATCCACTTGCTCCACGTGGCGTCGGTGGCATGATGCGTAGAGGGCACCTTCCCTTTGAACATCCAGCTCAACACTGGTAATCGGGGTGCCAGGAAGAGCTGTGCTTCAGTACCAATTACCTCTGAAGCTGCTCGTATGCCTTCATAGGCTGCTAAGATTTCCTTCTCCACAGGGGTGTAATTGGCCTCAGAACCTTTGTAGCTTCGGCTCCAGAAACCCAGTGGTCGCCCTCTTGTCTCGCCAGGTACCTTTTGCCAAAGGCTCCAGGAGGGACCTTTATCTCCAGCTGCAGTGTAGAGCACATTCTTTACATCTGGTCCCGTTCTGACTGGTCCAAGAGCCACGGCATGTGCAATTTCTTGCTTGATTTGCCTGAAAGCTTGTTGTTGTTCAGGACCCCATTGGAAATTGTTCTTTTTACGGGTCACAAAGTAAAGAGGGCTCACAATCTGACTGTACTCTGGGATGTGCATCCTCCAAAAGCCTATTGCTCCCAGAAAAGCTTGGGTCTCTTTCTTGTTTGTGGGCGGAGCCATTGCTACAATCTTGTTGATTATGTCTGTTGGTATCTGACGTCGTCCATCTTGCCATTTCACCCCTAGGAATTGGATCTCTCGGGCAGGTCCCTTGACCTTGCTCTTCTTGATGGCGAAACCAGCATCGAGGAGAATCTGAATGATCTTCTGTCCTTTCTTGAACACTTCTTCTGCTGTGTCCCCCCATACAATGATGTCATCAATGTATTGGATATGTTCTGGAGCCTTACCCTTCTCTAGCGTGGCCTGAATCAGTCCATGGCAGATGGTTGGACTGTGCTTCCACCCCTGGGGCAGTCGATTCCAGGTATATTGAACGCCCCTCCAGGTGAAAGCAAACTGTGGCCTGCACTCCGCTGCTAAGGGAATGGAGAAAAATGCATTTGCGATGTCAATGGTGGCGTACCACTTTGCTGTCTTGGACTCCAGCTCATACTGGAGCTCCAACATATCTGGTACAGCAGCGCTCAATGGCGGCGTGACTTCATTCAAGCCACGATAGTCCACGGTTAATCTCCATTCACCATCAGACTTACGTACAGGCCAAATGGGGCTGTTGAAGGGTGAATGGGTTCTGCTGACCACCCCTTGGCTCTCCAACTTCCGGATCATCTTATGGATAGGGATCACAGCGTCTCGATTCGTCCGATACTGTCGTCTATGTACAGTTGTCGTGGCTATTGGCACTTCTTGATCTTTAACTTGCAGTTGTCCTACAATGGAAGGGTCTTCTGAGAGGCCAGGAAGGGTAGACAATTGCTTGGACTCCTCTTCAATCACTGTGGCTACTCCAAAAGCCCACCGGTACCCTTTTGGGTCCTTGAAGTATCCTCTTCTCAGGTAGTCCATGCCGAGAATGCAAGGGGCTTCTGGTCCCGTCACAATGGAATGCTTTTCCCATTGGTCTCCTGTCAAGCTCATGTCAGCCTCCACCACTGACAACTCTTGAGACCCTCCTGTCACTCCAGAAATGGACACAGTCTCGGTACTCTTATGCTCCGAAGGCATTAAAGTACACTGGGCTCCAGTATCTATCAAGGCCCGGTATCTCTGAGGATCCGATGTGCCAGGCCATCGAACCCACACAGCCCAGTAAACTCGATTATCTTCTTGGTCCCTCTCCTTCTCCTGGCAGAAGGCAGGGCCCCTCTACTGGTCTTGATCAGAGTATTCATCATCGGACTTTGACTTCTTAGAGGCCTTTTTGCCATCGTCAAAGCGGACCTCCCTCTTTTTGTGCCTTGGCGATCGCAGTTTCTTCTCCAAGAAGTCTGCATCTACTACGTAGACAACTTTCTTGTCCGTGTCCTTTTGCTTCAGCTCTCTCACTCTAGCGGCAAGCTTGGAAGTGGGTTCACCATCCCACTTCTTCATGTTTTCTCCTTTACTACGGAGGTATGCCCATAATTGGTTACGTGACCGACGCTTGGGGTTTTCTTTCCTTCGACGCGTGAATGATGGAGATCGTGAGCGATATCGAGACCAGGATCGAGGTCTAGGTCGAGGTTGTCTGCGTCGATCCCGCCGTGACCGTTCCATCGGCCTCTCTCTGTAATCTCTATACCTTCTGTCATCTCTGTCTCTAAGGTCGTCTTCATATCTGTAGTATTCATAATCTCTCTCCATTCTTTCCCTATCATAGGGGTGTCGGTATAGAGGGTCGAAGGGGTCTTCCAGATTTTCCTCAATGCTTCTCATCCAAGTGCACATGGTGTCCACACTTGGTTCATCCATCTTTGGATGATATGCGGTTATCAAACAATACCTATACGGTTTAGGGGCACCTTGAATTACCTTTTTCCACATTGGTTGTGTGCAAGGAACATTCTCGGGAACTTGGATGTCATAATATTCTGGATCAGAGTAGACAATCTCCTGCATGGCCAATTCCCGTAGGTATTGGATGCCTTCTTCCGCAGTCCTCCACCTTCTCAAAGAACTCTTCAGGGACTCCTTAAACGGGTATTTCGCCCTCACAGCATGAAGAATTCAGAGCCAAAGACTGGATGCCGCTTTCTCCCTTCCCATTTCTTGTTCTATCTTAGGGTCTCGGGCAATGGATCCTAGTTGTCGTGCTTCGTCACCTTCAATTATGTGACTATCAGCTCCCTTGTCCCAGCATCGCACCAGCCAGGCGAGGATTTGTTCACCAGGCAAGCGCATATAATCTCTCCGTAAATCTCTAAGCTCTCTTGTGGTCAGTGATTGTGTAATTTCGCTTTCTCGCATTATTTCTTGTCCATCTCTCCCACGTAGAATCTTTTCCACCTCCCTCTTTACTCTTCCGCTCCTACGTGGAACCGCTCCTGCCTCCTCTCTGTATCTCTCACGTGGAGGTGGAGACTGGGCATGCCGTGGGGATAAGCTTCTATGTTGTTCATGGCGTGGAGATGGACTTCTACGCCGTTCATACCGTGGAGATGGACCTCTGCGCCTTTCATACCGTGGGGACGGACTCCTACGTCGTTCACGCCGCGGAGATGAACTTCTACGTCGTTCACGCCGTGGAGATGGACTTCTATGTCGTTCACGCCGTGGAGATGGACTTCTATGTCGTTCACGCCGTGGAGATGGACTTCTATGTCGTTCACGATACCCAGCCGGTGGAGGTAGCGAGTAGTCTCTCGGGTGCCAAGATAAGGGCTTCCTCCAATCATCCACACCTCCAAGAGAAGGTTGGGTCTGAAGGGGAAGAAATGATTCTCTCTCAGGTTGAGGGGGATACTTTGGCCCTTTCTTTGCATCTTTTGTAACACTGAATGTGTAGTCAGGGTATAAATCATCAAGTGACAATATACCACGGGCCGTTTGTACTGTTGCCTTCCTTTCTCTTGATACTACTCTGCTTTCCTTTGGACGTGCCCCTAGTTCTTTTGGGCGTGCTCCTTCCCTTGCAACTGTTTCTTCCTCTCCGGCAGCTGCTTCTTCTGTTGCAATTGCTCCTTCCTCGGTCACAGTCACTTCCTCCTCTCTCGCAGTCGCTCCTTCGATCATTGCTGCCGCTCCTTCCTCGCTTGTAGCCACTTCTTCATCTGTTGCTGTCGCTCCTTCATCAACTACTTCCTGCATGGTTTGAATAGGTTCCTCTGTTCCTTCTTCTTCTTTTTCTTCTTCTTCTTCTATGTGTTCCGGTAGCGGGGATGGCTCTGTAAGTTCTTTGATCTCCCTTACCCACGTCTTCTTCTTCTTAATGGGGGCAACAATGACTTTCCGGATTTTAGGTTGAGTCCCAGTTCTAGTAGACTTAGTAGAAATGGCACTGACTTTAAGTTGTGTTTGGACCCCGACTTCTGTGGACTTAGCAGGGACATCACTGGTTTCAGGTGGCGTGGTTTGGGTTTCTGTGTTGACCTTAACCCTTTGAAAGTGGTCTACAGCAGCTCGATAAGCATTAGCCAGGCCCCAGCACAAAGCAGAGAATCGCATGTTCGGATCCTTGTAGGAGAAGCACCCTTCTGTTAGACAACGGGTCATCTCACCGGAATCAAACATCTGTTCCGGTGTGAACTCCCAATTAATGGGAGGTGACACACTTCCTACTAATTTACCAAAATCTACCCAAGCTCCATGCCACCCGGGGACTGGCCTGTCCGCAGCCCTTTCCAAAGTTCCAGCGATCTCCTTTGAGGTGCGATCTTTCCTGCAACAGGGAAAGCAATACAACACCATTCTTCCAATTTTAAGCAACACTTCCATTATCTTCATTAATAACAGCATGGTTGCCACACAATTTAGATAATAATTGGGTCCAATCGTAACCATGGGGATCTCCTTTACCAGGCCTTCGATGTCGAGATTACGAAAAGAAAAGTACTGGCAACATTGGTCCTCTGGGCGTGGGCGTTTCCCTATGGGATAACTCAGAACGGGCACAAACATTGCTAAAATCAGCAAGGAAATAGGTAGGATGGTCTTTAAAAGAAGAGTCCTTGCCCTATAGGACCGTCGAGCAATGCCAATTTCGGGGTCATTGTTAGGGCCACCTACAGAGTTCCTGTGGTAGTTGCTGACGAAGGTAGAGCCAGCACTACCCATTGTTGTTGTTATTATTTCTTTTTGTTCTTAAAACAACCCTTTGTTTATATAAACAAAGTTTTCTTGGCTGCTTTCCCAGACTCTGGCAGTGTTCCCAGACCTGTTCCCAAAACAATAGATTTGGTTTGAAAAATAACACCGAGCTTGGCTGTCTTCCCGGACAATGTTTTCAAAACAGGCCAAACTTAACCAAAATATCCCACTTCTGACACCAAAATTGTTGTGCAAGTTTGGAGTTGGCTTCCTGCCAAATCTCCGAAACTCGACAACAGGGTCTCCTTCCCAGAGAGGGAAGGAAAAAAAACGAAAAACCAGGCAGCCAAAGTTCTAGCAACAATATATATATATATATATTATGTATAAAACAGAGATATACAATGAGAATTATATATATATGAATCTATGATCCCAAATAGCTTCCCGAAGTCGAAGGGAAGAGGGGGAAAGGGAGAAGGGAAAAGGATAAAATAGGGTGAAAAGGGACAAATAATAAAACAGATCTACACAGTCTAAAAACTCAGCAAAGCTGAAGAATTGGCAAGAGCTCACCACTTCCCTTGAAAGAAAGCAGTACGTCTGGACACGGCCCAGCACTCCCCCCTCACGCGTGGCTGATAACAGCAGTTACTGTAGGCCTCAGCTCCAGATAAGCCAGGCCCAGACAGGGACCACCGTTCTCCAACCTCGCCGGAAGAGAAAGAGAGTGAACTCTCTTATCAATGCCTTATTTATACCCTAGGTTACGTAAAGGAATAGCATGGAATACCTCCTTGGTCACCTTCCTAGTTCCTTCCTGGTTACAAGCTGGTTTCCAGGAAGGCCTAGACTGAAACCATCACACTCCCACAGCAAAGATGACAGCATAGAAAGCACTCGCTGTTCATGGACGCCCAGCTTGGCAAACACACTGCACCACAAACCCAAGTTTCCAGGCTTTCTTCCTTGGGGATAATGGCTATTGTTTCCTGTTTTCACACCTGCCTCCCAACTGCCACACCAACTCTGAAAATTGCATATAAACAAAGATTCCTCCACAACAAAGATGACAGCACAGAAAGATCTGGCTCCGCATGGAGTCTCCAGGCTGTCAAACCAAAAGCACCACAAAGCCAAAGCTTCCAGGCTTTCTGTCCTGCCGATTAGCGCTGTCATTTCATGTTTTCACACCTGCCTCCCAACTGCCAGACCAACTCCCAAAATTGCATACGAAGGAAGATTCCTCCCACAGCGAAGATGTAGGCAGAGAAAGCTCCTGCTCCCCATGGAGTCTCCAGGCTGACAAACCAAAAGCACCACAAAGCCAAAGCTTCCAGGCTTTCTTTCCCGCCGATAAGCACTGTCATTTCCTGTTTTCACACCTGCCTCCCAACTGCAGCCCAAATCCCAAAATTGCATATAAACAAAGATTCCTCCCACAACAAAGATGACAGCATAGAAAGCACTCGCTATTCATGGACGCCCCAGCTTGGCAAACACACTGCACCACAAACCCAAGTTTCCAGGCTTTCTTCCTTGGGGAAAAATGCCTATTGTTTCCTGGTTTTACACCTGCCTCCCAACTGCCAGACCGACTCCCAAAATTGCAGATAAACAAGGATTCCTCCCACAACAAAGATGACAGCCCAGAAAGCACTCGCTGTTCATGGACGCCCCAGCTTGGCAAACACACTGCACCGCAAACCCAAGTTTCCAGGCTTTCTTTCTGGGGAAAAATGGCTATTGTTTCCTGGTTTTACACCTGCCTCCCAACTGCCAGACCGACTCCCAAAATTGCATATAAACAAGGATTCCTCCCACAACAAAGATGACAGCACAGAAAGCACTCGCTCTTCATGGACGCCCCAGCTTGGCAAACACACTGCACCACAATCCCAAGTTTCCAGGTTTTCGGTCCTGGGGATAATGGCTATTGTTTCCTGTTTTCACACCTGCCTCCCAGCTGCCAGACCGACTCCCAAAATTGCATATAAACAAGGATTCCTCCCACAACAAAGATGACAGCACAGAAAGCACTCACTGTTCATGGACGCCCCAGCTTGGCAAACACACTGCACCACAAACCCAAGTTTCCAGGCTTTCTTTCCTGCCGATAAGCGCTGTCATTTCCTGTTTTCACACCTGCCTCCCAACTGCAAGCCCAACTCCCAGAATTGCATATAAACAAAGATTCCGCCCACATCAAAGATGACAGCACAGAAAGATCTTGCTCCGCATGGAGTCTCCAGGCTGTCAAACCAAAAGCACCACAAAGCCAAAGCTTCCAGGCTTTCTTTCCTGCCGATAAGCGCTGTCATTTACTGTTTTCACACCTGCCTCCCAAATGCCTGCCCAAATCCCAAAATTGCATATAAACAAAGACTCCTCCCACAACAAAGATGACAGCCCAGAAAGCACTCGCTGTTCATGGACGCCCCAGCTTGGCAAACACACTGCACCACAAACCCAAGTTTCCAGGTTTTCTTTCCCGCCGATAAGCGCTGTCATTTCCTGTTTTCACACCTGCCTCCCAACTGCCAGACCAACTCCCAAAATTGCATACGAAGGAAGATTCCTCCCACAGCGAAGATGTAGGCAGAGAAAGCTCCTGCTCCCCATGGAGTCTCCAGGCTGACAAACCAAAAGCTCCACAAAGCCAAAGTTTCCAGGCTTTCTGTTTTGCTGATAAGCGCTGCCATTTCCTGTTTTCAGCCCTGCCTCCCAACTGCCAGCCCAACTCCCAAAATTGCATATAAACAAAGATTCCTCCCACAGCAAAGATGACAGCCCAGAAAGCACTCGCTGTTCATGGACGCCCCAGCTTGGCAAACACACTGCACCACAAACCCAAGTTTCCAGGCTTTCTTTCCTGGGGATAATGGCTATTGTTTCCTGTTTTCACACCTGCCTCCCAACTGCCACACCAACTCTGAAAATTGCATATAAACAAAGATTCCTCCCACAACAAAGATGACAGCACAGAAAGATCTGGCTCCGCATGGAGCCTCCAGGCTGTCAAACCAAAAGCACCACAAAGCCAAAGCTTCCAGGCTTTCTGTCCTGCCGATTAGCGCTGTCATTTCATGTTTTCAAACCTGCCTCCCAACTGCCAGCCCAACTCCCAAAATTGCATATAAACAAAGATTCCTCCCACATCAAAGATGACAGCATAGAAAGCACTCGCTATTCATGGACGCCCCAGCTTGGCAAACACACTGCACCACAAACCCAAGTTTCCAGGCTTTCTTTCCTGGGGAAAAGGGCTATTGTTTCCTGGTTTTACACCTGCCTCCCAACTGCCAGCCCGACTCCCAAAATTGCATATAAACAAGGATTCCTCCCACAACAAAGATGACAGCCCAGAAAGCACTCGCTGTTCATGGACGCCCCAGCTTGGCAAACACACTGCACCACAATCCCAAGTTTCCAGGTTTTCGGTCCTGGGGATAATGGCTATTGTTTCCGGTTTTCACACCTGCCTCCCAGCTGCCAGACTGACTCCCAAAATTGCATATAAACAAAGATTCCTCCCACAACAAAGATGACAGCCCAGAAAGCACTCGCTGTTCATGGACGCCCCAGCTTGGCAAACACACTGCACCACAAACCCAAGTTTCCAGGCTTTCTTTCCTGCCGATAAGCGCTGTCATTTCCTGTTTTCACACCTGCCTCCCAATTGCCAGCCCAACTGCCAAAATTACATACGAAGGAAGATTCCTCCCACAGCGAAGATGTAGGCAGAGAAAGCTCCTGCTCCCCATGGAGTCTCCAGGCTGACAAACCAAAAGCACCACAAAGCCAAAGCTTCCAGGCTTTCTTTCCTGCCGATAAGCGCTGTCATTTCCTGTTTTCACACCTGCCTCCCAACTGCCTGCCCAAATCCCAAAATTGCATATAAACAAAGATTCCTCCCACATCAAAGATGACAGCACAGAAAGCACTCGCTGTTCACGGACGCCCCAGCTTGGCAAACACACTGCACCACAAACCCAAGTTTCCAGGCTTTCTTTCCTGGGGATAATGGCTATTGTTTCCTGTTTTCACCCCTGCCTCCCAACTGCCAGCCCGACTCCCAAAATTGCATATAAACAAAGACTCCTCCCACAACAAAGATGACAGCCCAGAAAGCACTCGCTGTTCATGGACGCCCCAGCTTGGCAAACACACTGCACCACAAACCCAAGTTTCCAGGCTTTCATTCCTGCCGATAAGCGCTGTCATTTCTTGTTTTCACACCTGCCTCCCAACTGCCAGCCCAACTCCCAAAATTGCATACGAAGGAAGATTCCTCCCACAGCGAAGATGTAGGCAGAGAAAGCTCCTGCTCCCCATGGAGTCTCCAGGCTGACAAACCAAAAGCACCACAAAGCCAAAGCTTCCAGGCTTTCTGTCCTGCCGATAAGCGCTGCCATTTCCTGTTTTCAGCCCAGCCTCCCAACTGCCAGCCCGACTCCCAAAATTGCATATAAACAAAGATTCCTCCCACAGCAAAGATGACAGCACAGAAAGCACTCGCTGTTCATGGACGCCCCAGCTTGGCAAACACACTGCACCACAAACCCAAGTTTCCAGGCTTTCTTTCCTGGGGATAATGGCTATTCTTTCCTGTTTTCACACCTGCCTCCCAACTGCCAGACCAACTCCCAAAATTGCATACGAAGGATGATTCCTCCCACAGCGAAGATGTAGGCAGAGAAAGCTCCTGCTCCCCATGGAGTCTCCAGGCTGACAAACCAAAAGCACCACAAAGCCAAAGCTTCCAGGCTTTCTGTCCTGCTGATAAGCGCTGCCATTTCCTGTTTTCACACCTGCCTCCCAACTGCCAGCCCAAATCCCAAAATTGCATATAAACAAGTATTCGTCCAAAAGCAAAGATGACAGCCCAGAAAGCACTCGCTGTTCATGGACGCCCCAGCTTGGCAAACACACTGCACCTCAAACCCAAGTTTCCAGGCTTTCTTTCTTGGGGATAAGGGCTATTGTTTCCTGTTTTCACACCTGCATCCCAACTTCCAAACCAACTCTGAAAATTGCATATAAACAAAGATTCCTCCCACAACAAAGATGACAGCACAGAAAGCACTCGCTGTTCATGGACCCCCCAGCTTGGCAAACACACTGCACCACAAACCCAAGTTTCCAGGCTTTCTTTCCTGGGGATAATGGCTATTGTTTCCTGTTTTCACACCTGCCTCCCAACTGCCAGCCCGACTCCCAAAATTGCATATAAACAAAGACTCCTCCCACAACAAAGATGACAGCCCAGAAAGCACTCGCTGTTCATGGACGCCCCAGCTTGGCAAACACACTGCACCACAAACCCAAGTTTCCAGGTTTTCTTTCCCGCCGATAAGCGCTGTCATTTCCTGTTTTCACACCTGCCTCCCAACTGCCAGACCAACTCCCAAAATTGCATACGAAGGAAGATTCCTCCCACAGCGAAGATGTAGGCAGAGAAAGCTCCTGCTCCCCATGGAGTCTCCAGGCTGACAAACCAAAAGCTCCACAAAGCCAAAGTTTCCAGGCTTTCTGTTTTGCTGATAAGCGCTGCCATTTCCTGTTTTCAGCCCTGCCTCCCAACTGCCAGCCCAACTCCCAAAATTGCATATAAACAAAGATTCCTCCCACAGCAAAGATGACAGCCCAGAAAGCACTCGCTGTTCATGGACGCCCCAGCTTGGCAAACACACTGCACCACAAACCCAAGTTTCCAGGCTTTCTTTCCTGGGGATAATGGCTATTGTTTCCTGTTTTCACACCTGCCTCCCAACTGCCACACCAACTCTGAAAATTGCATATAAACAAAGATTCCTCCCACAACAAAGATGACAGCACAGAAAGATCTGGCTCCGCATGGAGCCTCCAGGCTGTCAAACCAAAAGCACCACAAAGCCAAAGCTTCCAGGCTTTCTGTCCTGCCGATTAGCGCTGTCATTTCATGTTTTCAAACCTGCCTCCCAACTGCCAGCCCAACTCCCAAAATTGCATATAAACAAAGATTCCTCCCACATCAAAGATGACAGCATAGAAAGCACTCGCTATTCATGGACGCCCCAGCTTGGCAAACACACTGCACCACAAACCCAAGTTTCCAGGCTTTCTTTCCTGGGGAAAAGGGCTATTGTTTCCTGGTTTTACACCTGCCTCCCAACTGCCAGCCCGACTCCCAAAATTGCATATAAACAAGGATTCCTCCCACAACAAAGATGACAGCCCAGAAAGCACTCGCTGTTCATGGACGCCCCAGCTTGGCAAACACACTGCACCACAATCCCAAGTTTCCAGGTTTTCGGTCCTGGGGATAATGGCTATTGTTTCCGGTTTTCACACCTGCCTCCCAGCTGCCAGACTGACTCCCAAAATTGCATATAAACAAAGATTCCTCCCACAACAAAGATGACAGCCCAGAAAGCACTCGCTGTTCATGGACGCCCCAGCTTGGCAAACACACTGCACCACAAACCCAAGTTTCCAGGCTTTCTTTCCTGCCGATAAGCGCTGTCATTTCCTGTTTTCACACCTGCCTCCCAATTGCCAGCCCAACTGCCAAAATTACATACGAAGGAAGATTCCTCCCACAGCGAAGATGTAGGCAGAGAAAGCTCCTGCTCCCCATGGAGTCTCCAGGCTGACAAACCAAAAGCACCACAAAGCCAAAGCTTCCAGGCTTTCTTTCCTGCCGATAAGCGCTGTCATTTCCTGTTTTCACACCTGCCTCCCAACTGCCTGCCCAAATCCCAAAATTGCATATAAACAAAGATTCCTCCCACATCAAAGATGACAGCACAGAAAGCACTCGCTGTTCACGGACGCCCCAGCTTGGCAAACACACTGCACCACAAACCCAAGTTTCCAGGCTTTCTTTCCTGGGGATAATGGCTATTGTTTCCTGTTTTCACCCCTGCCTCCCAACTGCCAGCCCGACTCCCAAAATTGCATATAAACAAAGACTCCTCCCACAACAAAGATGACAGCCCAGAAAGCACTCGCTGTTCATGGACGCCCCAGCTTGGCAAACACACTGCACCACAAACCCAAGTTTCCAGGCTTTCATTCCTGCCGATAAGCGCTGTCATTTCTTGTTTTCACACCTGCCTCCCAACTGCCAGCCCAACTCCCAAAATTGCATACGAAGGAAGATTCCTCCCACAGCGAAGATGTAGGCAGAGAAAGCTCCTGCTCCCCATGGAGTCTCCAGGCTGACAAACCAAAAGCACCACAAAGCCAAAGCTTCCAGGCTTTCTGTCCTGCCGATAAGCGCTGCCATTTCCTGTTTTCAGCCCAGCCTCCCAACTGCCAGCCCGACTCCCAAAATTGCATATAAACAAAGATTCCTCCCACAGCAAAGATGACAGCACAGAAAGCACTCGCTGTTCATGGACGCCCCAGCTTGGCAAACACACTGCACCACAAACCCAAGTTTCCAGGCTTTCTTTCCTGGGGATAATGGCTATTCTTTCCTGTTTTCACACCTGCCTCCCAACTGCCAGACCAACTCCCAAAATTGCATACGAAGGATGATTCCTCCCACAGCGAAGATGTAGGCAGAGAAAGCTCCTGCTCCCCATGGAGTCTCCAGGCTGACAAACCAAAAGCACCACAAAGCCAAAGCTTCCAGGCTTTCTGTCCTGCTGATAAGCGCTGCCATTTCCTGTTTTCACACCTGCCTCCCAACTGCCAGCCCAAATCCCAAAATTGCATATAAACAAGTATTCGTCCAAAAGCAAAGATGACAGCCCAGAAAGCACTCGCTGTTCATGGACGCCCCAGCTTGGCAAACACACTGCACCTCAAACCCAAGTTTCCAGGCTTTCTTTCTTGGGGATAAGGGCTATTGTTTCCTGTTTTCACACCTGCATCCCAACTTCCAAACCAACTCTGAAAATTGCATATAAACAAAGATTCCTCCCACAACAAAGATGACAGCACAGAAAGCACTCGCTGTTCATGGACCCCCCAGCTTGGCAAACACACTGCACCACAAACCCAAGTTTCCAGGCTTTCTTTCCTGGGGATAATGGCTATTGTTTCCTGTTTTCACACCTGCCTCCCAACTGCCAGCCCGACTCCCAAAATTGCATATAAACAAAGACTCCTCCCACAACAAAGATGACAGCCCAGAAAGCACTCGCTGTTCATGGACGCCCCAGCTTGGCAAACACACTGCACCACAAACCCAAGTTTCCAGGCTTTCTTTCCTGCCGATAAGCGCTGTCATTTCCTGTTTTCACACCTGCCTCCCAAATTCCAGTCTAACTCCCAAAATTGCATACGAAGGAAGATTCCTCCCACAGCGAAGATGTAGGCAGAGAAAGCTCCTGCTCCCCATGGAGTCTCCAGGCTGACAAACCAAAAGCACCACAAAGCCAAAGCTTCCAGGCTTTCTTTCCTGCCGATAAGCGCTGTCATTTCCTGTTTTCACACCTGCCTCCCAACTGCCAGCCCAACTCCCAAAATTGCATATAAACAAAGATTCCTCCCACAGCAAAGATGACAGCATAGAAAGCACTCGCTATTCATGGACGCCCCAGCTTGGCAAACACACTGCACCACAAACCCAAGTTTCCAGGCTTTCTTTCCTGGGGATAATGGCTATTGTTTCCTGGTTTTACACCTGCCTCCCAACTGCCAGACCGACTCCCAAAATTGCATATAAACAAGGATTCCTCCCACAACAAAGATGACAGCACAGAAAGCACTCGCTGTTCATGGACGCCCCAGCTTGGCAAACACACTGCACCACAATCCCAAGTTTCCAGGTTTTCGGTCCTGGGGATAATGGCTATTGTTTCCTGTTTTCACACCTGCCTCCCAGCTGTCAGACCGACTCTCAAAATTGCATATAAACAAGGATTCCTCCCACAACAAAGATGACAGCACAGAAAGCACTCACTGTTCATGGACGCCCCAGCTTGGCAAACACACTGCACCACAAACCCAAGTTTCCAGGCTTTCTTTCCTGCCGATAAGCGCTGTCATTTCCTGTTTTCACACCTGCCTCCCTACTGCAAGCCCAACTCCCAAAATTGCATATAAACAAAGATTCCTCCCACATCAAAGATGACAGCACAGAAAGATCTTGCTCCACATGGAGTCTCCAGGCTGTCAAACCAAAAGCACCACAAAGCCAAAGCTTCCAGGCTTTCTTTCCTGCCGATAAGCGCTGTCATTTCCTGTTTTCACACCTGCCTCCCAACTGCCTGCCCAACTCTCAAAATTGCATATGAAGGAAGATTCCTCCCACAGCGAAGATGTAGGCAGAGAAAGCTCCTGCTCCCCATGGAGTCTCCAGGCTGACAAACCAAAAGCACCACAAAGCCAAAGCTTCCAGGCTTTCTGTCCTGCCGATAAGCGCTGCCATTTCCTGTTTTCAGCCCAGCCTCCCAACTGCCTGCCCAAATCCCAAAACTGCATATAAACAAAGATTCCTCCCACAACAAAGATGACAGCACAGAAAGCACTCACTGTTCACGGACGCCCCAGCTTGGCAAACACACTGCACCACAAACCCAAGTTTCCAGGCTTTCTTTCCTGGGGATAATGGCTATTGTTTCCTGTTTTCACCCTGCCTCCCAACTGCCAGTCCGACTCCCAAAATTGCATATAAACAAAGACTCCTCCCACAACAAAGATGACAGCCCAGAAAGCACTCGCTGTTCATGGACGCCCCAGCTTGGCAAACACACTGCACCACAAACCCAAGTTTCCAGGCTTTCATTCCTGCCGAGAAGCGCTGTCATTTCCTGTTTTCACACCTGCCTCCCAACTGCCAGCCCAACTCCCAAAATTGCATACGAAGGAAGATTCCTCCCACAGCGAAGATGTAGGCAGAGAAAGCTCCTGCTCCCCATGGAGTCTCCAGGCTGACAAACCAAAAGCACCACAAAGCCAAAGCTTCCAGGCTTTCTGTCCTGCCGATAAGCGCTGCCATTTCCTGTTTTCAGCCCAGCCTCCCAACTGCCAGCCCGACTCCCAAAATTGCATATAAACAAAGATTCCTCCCACAGCAAAGATGACAGCACAGAAAGCACTCGCTGTTCATGGACGCCCCAGCTTGGCAAACACACTGCACCACAAACCCAAGTTTCCAGGCTTTCTTTCCTGGGGATAATGGCTATTCTTTCCTGTTTTCACACCTGCCTCCCAACTGCCAGACCAACTCCCAAAATTGCATACGAAGGAAGATTCCTCCCACAGCGAAGATGTAGGCAGAGAAAGCTCCTTGCTCCCCATGGAGTCTCCAGGCTGACAAACCAAAAGCACCACAAAGCCAAAGCTTCCAGGCTTTCTGTCCTGCTGATAAGCGCTGCCATTTCCTGTTTTCACACCTGCCTCCCAACTGCCAGCCCAAATCCCAAAATTGCATATAAACAAGTATTCGTCCAAAAGCAAAGATGACAGCCCAGAAAGCACTCGCTGTTCATGGACGCCCCAGCTTGGCAAACACACTGCACCACAAACCCAAGTTTCCAGGCTTTCTTTCTTGGGGATAAGGGCTATTGTTTCCTGTTTTCACACCTGCCTCCCAACTTCCAAACCAACTCTGAAAATTGCATATAAACAAAGATTCCTCCCACAACAAAGATGACAGCCCAGAAAGCACTCGCTGTTCATGGACGCCCCAGCTTGGCAAACACACTGCACCACAAACCCAAGTTTCCAGGCTTTCTTTCCTGCCGATAAGCGCTGTCATTTCCTGTTTTCACACCTGCCTCCCAAATGCCAGTCTAACTCCCAAAATTGCATACGAAGGAAGATTCCTCCCACAGCGAAGATGTAGGCAGAGAAAGCTCCTGCTCCCCATGGAGTCTCCAGGCTGACAAACCAAAAGCACCACAAAGCCAAAGCTTCCAGGCTTTCTATCCTGCTGATAAGCGCTGCCGTTTCCTGTTTTCAGCCCTGCCTCCCAACTGCCAGCCCAAATCCCAAAATTGCATATAAACAAAGATTCCTCCCACAGCAAAGATGACAGCCCAGAAAGCACTCGCTGTTCATGGACGCCCCAGCTTGGCAAACACACTGCACCACAAACCCAAGTTTCCAGGCTTTCTTTCCTGGGGATAATGGCTATTGTTTCCTGTTTTCACACCTGCCTCCCAACTGCCACACCAACTCTGAAAATTGCATATAACCAAAGATTCCTCCCACAACAAAGATGACAGCACAGAAAGATCTTGCTCCGCATGGAGTCTCCAGGCTGTCAAACCAAAAGCACCACAAAGCCAAAGCTTCCAGGCTTTTTGTCGTGCCGATTAGCGCTGTCATTTCATGTTTTCACACCTGCCTCCCAACTGCCAGACCAACTCCCGAAATTGCATACGATTGAAGATTCCTCCCACAGCGAAGATGTAGGCAGAGAAAGCTCCTGCTCCCCATGGAGTCTCCAGGCTGACAAACCAAAAGCACCACAAAGCCAAAGCTTCCAGGCTTTCTATCCTGCCGATAAGCGCTGCCATTTCCTGTTTTCACACCTGCCTCCCAACTGCCTGCCCAAAGCACAAAATTGCATATAAACAAAGATTCCTCCCACAGCAAAGATGACAGCATAGAAAGCACTCGCTATTCATGGACGCCCCAGCTTGGCAAACACACTGCACCACAAACCTAAGTTTCCAGGCTTTCTTTCCTGGGGAAAAATGGCTATTGTTTCCAGGTTTTACACCTGCCTCCCAACTGCCAGACCGACTCCCAAAATTGCATATAAACAAGGATTCCTCCCACAACAAAGATGACAGCCCAGAAAGCACTCGCTGTTCATGGACGCCCCAGCTTGGCAAACACACTGCACCACAAACCCAAGTTTCCAGGCTTTCTTTCCTGGGGAAGAATGGCTATTGTTACCTGGTTTTACACCTGCCTCCCAACTGCCAGACCGACTCCCAAAATTGCATATAAACAGGGATTCCTCCCACAACAAAGATGACAGCCCAGAAAGCACTCGCTGTTCATGGACGCCCCAGCTTGGCAAACACACTGCACCACAAACCCAAGTTTCCAGGCTTTCTTTCCTGCCGATAAGCGCTGTCATTTCCTGTTTTCACACCTGCCTCCCAACTGCCTGCCCAAATCCCAAAATTGCATATAAACAAGGATTCCTCCCACAACAAAGATGACAGCACAGAAAGCACTCGCTGTTCATGGACGCCCCAGCTTGGCAAACACACTGCACCACAAACCCAAGTTTCCAGGCTTTCTTTCCTGGGGATAAGGGCTATTGTTTCCTGTTTTCACACCTGCCTCCCAGCTGTCAGACCGACTCTCAAAATTGCATATAAACAAGGATTCCTCCCACAACAAAGATGACAGCACAGAAAGATCTTGCTCCGCATGGAGTCTCCAGGCTGTCAAACCAAAAGCACCACAAAGCCAAAGCTTCCAGGCTTTTTGTCGTGCCGATTAGCACTGTCATTTCATGTTTTCACACCTGCCTCCCAACTGCCAGACCAACTCCCAAAATTGCATACGAAGGAAGATTCCTCCCACAGCGAAGATGTAGGCAGAGAAAGCTCCTGCTCCCCATGGAGTCTCCAGGCTGACAAACCAAAAGCACCACAAAGCCAAAGCTTCCAGGCTTTCTTTCCTGCCGATAAGCGCTGCCATTTCCGGTTTTCACACCTGCCTCCCAACTGCCAGACCGACTCCCAAAATTGCATATAAACAAGGATTCCTCTCACAACAAAGATGACAGCACAGAAAGCACTCGCTGTTCATGGACGCCCCAGCTTGGCAAACACACTGCACCACAATCCCAAGTTTCCAGGTTTTCGGTCCTGGGGATAATGGCTATTGTTTCCTGTTTTCACACCTGCCTCCCAGCTGCCAGACCGACTCCCAAAATTGCATATAAACAAGGATTCCTCCCACAACAAAGATGACAGCACAGAAAGCACTCACTGTTCATGGACGCCCCAGCTTGGCAAACACACTGCACCACAAACCCAAGTTTCCAGGCTTTCTTTCCTACCGATAAGCGCTGTCATTTCCTTTTTTCACACCTGCCTCCCAACTGCAAGCCCAGCTCCCAAAATTGCATATAAACAAAGATTCCTCCCACATCAAAGATGACAGCACAGAAAGATCTTGCTCCGCATGGAGTCTCCAGGCTGTCAAACCAAAAGCACCACAAAGCCAAAGCTTCCAGGCTTTCTTTCCTGCCGATAAGCGCTGTCATTTCCTGTTTTCACACCTGCCTCCCAACTGCCTGCCCAAATCCCAAAACTGCATATAAACAAAGATTCCTCCCACAACAAAGATGACAGCACAGAAAGCACTCGCTGTTCATGGACACCCCAGCTTGGCAAACACACTGCACCACAAACCCAAGTTTCCAGGCTTTCTTTCCTGGGGATAATGGCTATTGTTTCCTGTTTTCACACCTGCCTCCCAACTGCCAGCCCGACTCCCAAAATTGCATATAAACAAAGACTCCTCCCACAACAAAGATGACAGCCCAGAAAGCACTCGCTGTTCATGGACGCCCCAGCTTGGCAAACACACTGCACCACAAACCCAAGTTTCCAGGCTTTCTTTCCTGCCGATAAGCGCTGTCATTTCCTGTTTTCACACCTGCCTCCCAACTGCCAGCCCAACTCCCAAAATTGCATACGAAGGAAGATTCCTCCCACAGCGAAGATGTAGGCAGAGAAAGCTCCTGCTCCCCATGGAGTCTCCAGGCTGACAAACCAAAAGCACCACAAAGCCAAAGCTTCCAGGCTTTCTATCCTGCTGATAAGCGCTGTCATTTCCTGTTTTCAGCCCTGCCTCCCAACTGCCAGCCCAAATCCCAAAATTGCATATAAACAAAGATTCCTCCCACAGCAAAGATGACAGCACAGAAAGCACTCGCTGTTCATGGACGCCCCAGCTTGGCAAACACACTGCACCACAAACCCAAGTTTCCAGGCTTTCTTTCCTGGGGATAATGGCTATTGTTTCCTGTTTTCACACCTGCCTCCCAACTGCCAGCCCAACTCCCAAAATTGCATACGAAGGATGATTCCTCCCACAGCGAAGATGTAGGCAGAGAAAGCTCCTTGCTCCCCATGGAGTCTCCAGGCTGACAAACCAAAAGCACCACAAAGCCAAAGCTTCCAGGTTTTCTTTCCTGCCGATAAGCGCTGCCATTTCCGGTTTTCACACCTGCCTCCCAACTGCCTGCCCAAAGCACAAAATTGCATATAAACAAAGATTCCTCCCACAGCAAAGATGACAGCATAGAAAGCACTCGCTATTCATGGACGCCCCAGCTTGGCAAACACACTGCACCACAATCCCAAGTTTCCAGGCTTTCTTTCCTGGGGAAAAATGGCTATTGTTTCCTGGTTTTACACCTGCCTCCCAACTGCCAGACCGACTCCCAAAATTGCATATAAACAAGGATTCCTCCCACAACAAAGATGACAGCACAGAAAGCACTCGCTGTTCATGGACGCCCCAGCTTGGCAAACACACTGCACCACAATCCCAAGTTTCCAGGTTTTCGGTCCTGGGGATAATGGCTATTGTTTCCTGTTTTCACACCTGCCTCCCAGCTGCCAGACCGACTCCCAAAATTGCATATAAACAAGGATTCCTCCCACAACAAAGATGACAGCACAGAAAGCACTCACTGTTCATGGACGCCCCAGCTTGGCAAACACACTGCACCACAAACCCAAGTTTCCAGGCTTTCTTTCCTACCGATAAGCGCTGTCATTTCCTTTTTTCACACCTGCCTCCCAACTGCAAGCCCAGCTCCCAAAATTGCATATAAACAAAGATTCCTCCCACATCAAAGATGACAGCACAGAAAGATCTTGCTCCGCATGGAGTCTCCAGGCTGTCAAACCAAAAGCACCACAAAGCCAAAGCTTCCAGGCTTTCTTTCCTGCCGATAAGCGCTGTCATTTCCTGTTTTCACACCTGCCTCCCAACTGCCTGCCCAAATCCCAAAACTGCATATAAACAAAGATTCCTCCCACAACAAAGATGACAGCACAGAAAGCACTCGCTGTTCATGGACACCCCAGCTTGGCAAACACACTGCACCACAAACCCAAGTTTCCAGGCTTTCTTTCCTGGGGATAATGGCTATTGTTTCCTGTTTTCACACCTGCCTCCCAACTGCCAGCCCGACTCCCAAAATTGCATATAAACAAAGACTCCTCCCACAACAAAGATGACAGCCCAGAAAGCACTCGCTGTTCATGGACGCCCCAGCTTGGCAAACACACTGCACCACAAACCCAAGTTTCCAGGCTTTCTTTCCTGCCGATAAGCGCTGTCATTTCCTGTTTTCACACCTGCCTCCCAACTGCCAGCCCAACTCCCAAAATTGCATACGAAGGAAGATTCCTCCCACAGCGAAGATGTAGGCAGAGAAAGCTCCTGCTCCCCATGGAGTCTCCAGGCTGACAAACCAAAAGCACCACAAAGCCAAATCTTCCAGGCTTTCTATCCTGCTGATAAGCGCTGCCATTTCCTGTTTTCAGCCCTGCCTCCCAACTGCCAGACCAACTCCCAAAATTGCATATAAACAAAGATTCCTCCCACAGCAAAGATGACAGCACAGAAAGCACTCGCTGTTCATGGACGCCCCAGCTTGGCAAACACACTGCACCACAAACCCAAGTTTCCAGGCTTTCTTTCCTGGGGATAATGGCTATTGTTTCCTGTTTTCACACCTGCCTCCCAACTGCCAGCCCAACTCCCAAAATTGCATACGAAGGATGATTCCTCCCACAGCGAAGATGTAGGCAGAGAAAGCTCCTTGCTCCCCATGGAGTCTCCAGGCTGACAAACCAAAAGCACCACAAAGCCAAAGCTTCCAGGCTTTCTTTCCTGCCGATAAGCGCTGCCATTTCCGGTTTTCACACCTGCCTCCCAACTGCCTGCCCAAAGCACAAAATTGCATATAAACAAAGATTCCTCCCACAGCAAAGATGACAGCATAGAAAGCACTCGCTATTCATGGACGCCCCAGCTTGGCAAACACACTGCACCACAATCCCAAGTTTCCAGGCTTTCTTTCCTGGGGAAAAATGGCTATTGTTTCCTGGTTTTACACCTGCCTCCCAACTGCCAGACCGACTCCCAAAATTGCATATAAACAAGGATTCCTCCCACAACAAAGATGACAGCACAGAAAGCACTCGCTGTTCATGGACGCCCCAGCTTGGCAAACACACTGCACCACAATCCCAAGTTTCCAGGTTTTCGGTCCTGGGGATAATGGCTATTGTTTCCTGTTTTCACACCTGCCTCCCAGCTGCCAGACCGACTCCCAAAATTGCATATAAACATGGATTCCTCCCACAACAAAGATGACAGCACAGAAAGCACTCACTGTTCATGGACGCCCCAGCTTGGCAAACACACTGCACCACAAACCCAAGTTTCCAGGCTTTCTTTCCTGCCGATAAGCGCTGTCATTTCCTGTTTTCACACCTGCCTCCCAACTGCAAGCCCAACTCCCAAAATTGCATATAAACAAAGATTCCTCCCACATCAAAGATGACAGCACAGAAAGATCTTGCTCCGTATGGAGTCTCCAGGCTGTCAAACCAAAAGCACCACAAAGCCAAAGCTTCCAGGCTTTCTTTCCTGCCGATAAGCGCTGTCATTTCCTGTTTTCACACCTGCCTCCCAACTGCCTGCCCAAATCCCAAAATTGCATATAAACAAAGACTCCTCCCACAACAAAGATGACAGCCCAGAAAGCACTCGCTGTTCATGGACGCCCCAGCTTGGCAAACACACTGCACCACAAACCCAAGTTTCCAGGCTTTCTTTCCTGCCGATAAGCACAGTCATTTCCTGTTTTCACACCTGCCTCCCAACTGCCAGCCCAGCTCCCAAAATTGCAAACGATTGAAGATTCCTCCCACAGCGAAGATGTAGGCAGAGAAAGCTCCTGCTTCCCATGGAGTCTCCAGGCTGACAAACCAAAAGCACCACAAAGCCAAAGCTTCCAGGCTTTCTGTCCTGCTGATAAGCGCTGCCATTTCCTGTTTTTCACCCTGCCTCCCAACTGCCAGCCCAAATCACAAAATTGCATATAAACAAAGATTCCTCCCACAGCAAAGATGACAGCACAGAAAGTACTCGCTGTTCATGGACGCCCCAGCTTGGCAAACACACTGCACCACAAACCCAAGTTTCCAGGCTTTCTTTCCTGGGGATAATGGCTATTGTTTTCCTGTTTTCACACCTGTCTCCCAACTGCCAGACCAACTCCCAAAATTGCATACGAAGGATGATTCCTCCCACAGCGAAGATGTAGGCAGAGAAAGCTCCTTGCTCCCCGTGGAGTCTCCAGGCTGACAAACCAAAAGCACCACAAAGCCAAAGCTTCCAGGCTTTCTGTCCTGCTGATAAGCACTGCCATTTCCTGTTTTCAGCCCTGCCTCCCAACTACCAGCCCAACTCCCAAAATTGCATATAAACAAAGATTCCTCCCACAGCAAAGATGACAGCACAGAAAGCACTCGCTGTTCATGGACACCCCAGCTTGGCAAACACACTGCACCACAAACCCAAGTTTCCAGGCTTTCTTTCCTGGGGATAAGGGCTGTCATTTCCTGTTTTCACACCTGCCTCCCAACTGCCACACCAACTCTGAAAATTGCATATAAACAAAGATTCCTCCCACAACAAAGATGACAGCACAGAAAGATCTTGCTCCGCATGGAGTCTCCAGGCTGTCAAACCAAAAGCACCACAAAGTCAAAGCTTCCAGGCTTTCTGTCCTGCCGATTAGCGCTGTCATTTCATGTTTTCACACCTGCCTCCCAACTGCCAGACCAACTCCCAAAATTGCATACGAAGGAAGATTCCTCCCACAGCGAAGATGTAGGCAGAGAAAGCTCCTGCTCCCCATGGAGTCTCCAGGCTGACAAACCAAAAGCACCACAAAGCCAAAGCTTCCAGGCTTTCTTTCCTGCCGATAAGCACTGTCATTTCATGTTTTCACACCTGCCTCCCAACTGCCAGACCGACTCCCAAAATTGCATATAAACAAAGATTCCTCCCACAGCAAAGATGACAGCACAGAAAGCACTCGCTATTCATGGACGCCCCAGCTTGTCAAACACACTGCACCACAATCCCAAGTTTCCAGGCTTTCTTTCCTGGGGATAAGGGCTATTGTTTCCTGTTTTCACACCTGCCTCCCAGCTGCCACACCAACTCTGAAAATTGCATATAAACAGAGATTCCTCCCACAACAAAGATGACAGCACAAAAAGATCTGGCTGGGCATGGAGTCTCCAGGCTGACAAACCAAAAGCACCACAAAGCCAAAGCTTCCAGGCTTTCTGTCCTGCTGATAAGCGCTGCCATTTCCTGTTTCCAGCCCTGCCTCCCAACTCCCAGCCCAACTCCCAAAATTGCATATAAACAAAGATTCCTCCCACAGCAAAGATGACAGCCCAGAAAGCACTCGCTTTTCATGGACGCCCCAGCTAGGCAAACACACTGCACCACAAACCCAAGTTTCCAGGCTTTCTTTCTGGGGGATAAGGGCTATTGTTTCCTGTTTTCACACCTGCCTGCCAACTGCCACACCAACTCTGAAAATTGCATATAAACAAAGATTCCTCCCACAACAAATATGACAGCACAAAAAGATCTGGCTCCGCATGGAGTCTCCAGGCTGTTAAAGCAAAAGCACCACAAAGCCAAAGCTTCCAGGCTTTCTGTCCTGCCGATTAGCGCTGTCATTTCATGTTTTCACACCTGCCTCCCAACTGCCAGACCAACTCCCAAAATTGCATACGAAGGAAGATTCCTCCCACAGCGAAGATGTAGGCAGAGAAAGCTCCTGCTCCCTATGGAGTCTCCAGGCTGACAAACCAAAAGCACCACAAAGCCAAGGCTTCCAGGCTTTCTTTCCTGCCGATAAGCGCTGTCATTTCCTGTTTTCACACCTGCCTCCCAACTGCCAGACCAACTCCCAAAATTGCATATAAACAAAGATTCCTCCCACATCAAAGATGACAGCACAGAAAGCACTCGCTATTCATGGACGCCCCAGCTTGGCAAACACACTGCACCACAAACCCAAGTTTCCAGGCTTTCTTTCCTGGGGAAAAGGGCTATTGTTTCCTGGTTTCACACCTGCCTCCCAACTGCCAGACCGACTCCCAAAATTGCAGATAAACAAGGATTAATCCCACAACAAAGATGACAGCACAAAAAGCACTCGCTCTTCATGGACGCCCCAGCTTGGCAAACACACTGCACCACAATCCCAAGTTTCCAGGCTTTCTTTCCTGGGGATAAGCGCTGTCATTTCCTGTTTTCACACCTGCCTCCCAACTGCAAGCCCAACTCCCAAAATTGCATATAAACAAAGATTCCTCCCACAACAAAGATGACAGCACAGAAAGATCTGGCGCCGCATGGAGTCTCCAGGCTGACAAACCAAAAGCACCACAAAGCGAAAGCTTCCAGGCTTTCTTTCCAGCCGATAAGCGCTGTCATTTCCTGTTTTCACACCTGCCTCCCAACTGCCAGCCCGACTCTCAAAATTGCATATAAAAAAAGATTCTTCCCACAACAAAGATGACAGCACAGAAAGCACTTGCTATTCATGCACGCCCCAGCTTGGCAAACACACTGCACCACAAACCCAAGTTTCCAGGTTTTCGGTCCTGGGGATAATGGCTATTGTTTCCTGTTTTCAGCCCTGTCTCCCAACTGCCAGACCGACTCCCAAACTTGCATACGAAGGAAGATTCCGCCCACATCAAAGATGACAGCACAGAAAGCACTCGCTGTTCATGGACGCCCCAGCTTGGCAAACACACTGCACCACAAACCCAAGTTTCCAGGCTTTCTTTCCTACCGATAAGCGCTGTCATTTCCTGTTTTCACACCTGCCTCCCAACTGCAAGCCCAGCTCCCAAAATTGCATATAAACAAAGATTCCTCCCACATCAAAGATGACAGCACAGAAAGATCTTGCTCCGCATGGAGTCTCCAGGCTGTCAAACCAAAAGCACCACAAAGCCAAAGCTTCCAGGCTTTCTTTCCTGCCGATAAGCGCTGTCATTTCCTGTTTTCACACCTGCCTCCCAACTGCCTGCCCAAATCCCAAAACTGCATATAAACAAAGATTCCTCCAACAACAAAGATGACAGCACAGAAAGCACTCGCTGTTCATGGACGCCCCAGCTTGGCAAACACACAGCACCACAAACCCAAGTTTCCAGGCTTTCTTTCCTGGGGATAATGGCTATTGTTTCCTGTTTTCACACCTGCCTCCCAACTGCCAGCCCGACTCCCAAAATTGCATATAAACAAAGACTCCTCCCACAACAAAGATGACAGCCCAGAAAGCACTCGCTGTTCATGGACGCCCCAGCTTGGCAAACACACTGCACCACAAAACCAAGTTTCCAGGCTTTCTTTCCTGCCGATAAGCGCTGTCATTTCCTGTTTTCACACCTGCCTCCA